>NC_142169.1:19515000-19815000 GCF_029865625.1 Vigna umbellata | reverse complement strand
TGTCTAAACATCCTCATATGTTTTGAAGTTTAACAAACAACACTAAACGAAATGAACATATGACAGAGTGTTATCATTAGAAAAACTACATAGCTAAAATATAAGTGGTTTATGAACAAGTTTTGTGAAATCTAAATATCTTGAGAAAAACTTTAGTAAACACACCAATACATGAACATACACATCACTAAACAGTTTTCAGATTAAATGCGTCGAAGAGTGTCTTGCTAAATGCAACTAGTGCTATACATTGTCAAGCAATGATCAAACAAACTCTCAAAACGTCTTGATAGATTAAAAGTGTCAAAAGATGTTTTTGGAAACCACACTAAAAGTCTTAAATGATTATCCAAAAACTTGTGTTGAAAGACACCTTGCTAGCGCGTTTCGAATGAAATAAAGAAACTTAAAGAAGCTTTTACATAGATTATACGATGTCATGTGTCAAACGATATCCTTCATCCAATGATGAAGTCTTCATCAACTACTTGATATCTTAGTGAAAAGCTTAAACAATCAAATCCTGCCTGAACGGTATAAAACGTGAAAAACACTTTGTTGTTATGAACATGCATTAAATGCAATTAAAAGTACAACGTTTAAAAACAACAAATGTGATAAGAAAAAAAGACATATCTGTCTGCTTACATATCTACTATACTCTATGCAGATTACTTAGGTCAAGTATCCACCTACTACATCCTATACAAATTAAAAGTGGACGTTAAAGACAAAAAAAAATTCAAGAAATGTTCTCTCTGTCAAAAGTCACGCCAGAAAGTTTGTACAACCTATTTTTGATAAAGAACTGAAAAAAAAACATGTTTGCTCTAACAAGTTGACTTTAACCAACTATCCCTAACTACGACAAGGCTAAAAAGATCTGAAGATCAAACCAAATTACTATCTAACAAACATTCTCTTGAAGCCTATATATTGAAGAATGTCAAAGAAAAGAGCAAGAGAATAAGCACACGAATACGGAAGAAAAATATGTGACGAAAAAAAAGCTCAAAAGAAAAAGAAAAAACTTTCAAGCTTCATAAAATCAAAAGCTTATTATTGTAAGACGAGAGAAAATCCAGAGAGTCTATTAGATTGAATTGTGTTAAAGATATTATCTTTAGTTTATATTTATCTTTTATCTTTAGTTAGTTTGTTTATATTTCTTATTTGTATTTTGGGCTTAACCAATATTTCTTCTATTATAAATAGAGGACATATGTGTATATACAAGGAAATTAATCCTATATATAATTTTCACTATATTCAACTTGGTATCAGAGTAGGTTCTCTGATCCTTTTCTACTCTGTCTTTGTTGCCACCGGTGGCCGCCGTTACTGACAGCCTCCTAAAAGTCTATTTTTCAACCTGTGTCTTTGTGACTCCAATTTCCTAGCCAAGTTCAGCTTTTAGAATTCTTTCTTTCTCAGCCTCAAGATCAGGCTTGTATTGTCTCGTCTGACCTTTCTCCAATATTTCCAACTTTCCTCTTGTTAAAGATAATATCTTATCTTTAAGATCTCTAATAACAGTTACATAAGTTGTGCATCAGAATTTGGCCCATTAAGATTAGAATGGGGTTCCTCCTCTAATGCCCAATCATTTTTAGCATTCTCATTGGCTTCCATTCATTTGCAAAGTTCTTGTTCATTGTTTTCCGTTGGGTACCACCGCGCTCCATCGCTAACCACCGTACGTCGTTGGCCACCGTCACAGTTTCAACCAGTGATAAGCAGATCTAGATTGTCTCCTTAAGTGACGACCAACCCCGCCTGAGTCAGGACTAGATTCCTCTCCACGCGCCTCCACACACCGACTTTCTTCAGCTAAGCTCGGGCACGTGTTCGTCACATGCCACTTCCCGGTGTCGGAATCACACCGTGCCTCATATGGTTGTCTCGCCGAACCTCCATCTCTTTGTTCTGACCCTTTGTAGCATCCATTGCTACCATCTTTGTTGCTTCACAACATACGTTATCACCGTCAACTGAAACCGCGAGAATCGCTACGAGAGTAATAGTCTAAGGACTTATGTTTGATTTGTTGATTGTAAATTCTAAAGAGAATTCAAACACTTTACGCTTAACTCGGTGGGGTTAAACAGTAGCTAGATGGGTTTGTTTAGTGGAAACTAGGAGTGAGTGAAACTTAACTAGACAATGTATCGAAAAGATACCGAAAGTGTCTAGGGATACCAGAAGTGGTGAAGAATACTACACAACTAGAAGTGGGTGAAACTCGGTTCTAATTAGAGTAACAGAGGTTACTTGGAGTGACTAGGTGATATCAAGAGTGGTGAAAATATTTAGTTGTAATCTTGTTGAATATTATAGTGAAACCCTTTAAGAGGTCTTAGAAGAGAATGGACGTAGCTCGGTATAGCAAATCGATATAAAAACATCTGTGTGAGTATTGATTTAATTTTGATAAACGTTCCTTTCACAAACTCTACAGTCGCGATCTTTTTAAACCATCATAAAAGCTCTTGCCATCAAATGCTATTTTTATTAATAGCTGGTTTTATCAAAACGTTGTAGATAATCCTTTGAACGACTGAAAAACATTTGTTTGACAATTTATAGTTTGAACAGAACTTTCAAGTCAAGCGTTTAACAACTTATATAAAATCTTTAGTCCTTGACAACTCTGTTAAACTATATGCTTTGCGAAAGTTTTCCTATAACATTATTTAACCTTCCCTACTAGTGTTTTCCAGGTACTTCTTCAACTAGGTGGATGGGATGAAGAGTTACCCTTGGTGGAGTTCACCTACAACAATAGCTATCAGGCGAGCATTAGTATGGCACAATACGAGGCTTTGTGTGGCAAGAGGTGCAAAACCCCTTTATGTTAGCACTTGGATGGAGAGGTAATGTTAGTGGGCCTGAGTTGTTGCAGTAGACAACGAAAAACGTGAAGACGATACAAGAGAGGATGAATGCCTCATAAAGTAGGCATAAGTTGTATGCTGATCAGAGAAGAAGACCTTTGAATTTACAATTGGGATCATGTCTTCTTGAGAGTAACTCCAACTACTGATTTAGGAAGGGAAGTTTTTTACTAAGTTCATTAATCCATATAAGATCTTAAGGGGAATTAGACAAATTACTTATGAGATTTCCTTGCCTCTTTAGTTGACAAACCTTCATTCAATGTTTCATGTCTCTCAAAAATGAGTTTCATTACTTTAAAATATTTCTCTCTATAGAAATCAATTTTCTAGGATTCTCTGTCTTCTCTTTACTATTTCTTACTTTCTCTTCCTCTGTTTGAAGATTTGAGATTGTTTACGTGATTTTTTCGACGAGTTCTTCAAATCCAATCGACCAATTTCTCTATTTGAGTAAGTTGTTTTTCTATCCTTTTATTTAGGTTCAAATTTGTTTTCCTTTGGCATATGAGTATCTTGTGCTTGCAAATGACCTTAGAGTCATCAATATAAGGTGATCATAATGATACGGTCAAATAATTCTTATGATATTTTTGGATAGATAAAGCATTTTGTGGTGTTAGAGGTATTTGGGCGTTTTCCACTAGAATTATTAAAACAAATAAGAAAAACTAATTGTAACTTGTTTAAGTTGAACTGTTTGGTTGATTTCGGATATTTTTTATAATCAAGTTTATCTTAAAATGTTAATTTTTGACTGTATTGAATTGAGAATTGAGAATTAAATTAATAACGAGAATTGTTTCGTAACAAAATTTAATGGTTTAATTTTGTCCATATATTTAACTAAGCTTATTAAAAGATTAAGTTTAACTTATAAAAAATACGTTAAGTTTCACTTAAGATTAAGTTTAACTTATAAAAAATACGTTAAGTTTGACTTAGATTTATTTAATATATTTATATCATCAATTATTTTCGTACCAACTTCTTTTATAACTCCTAATTTTAGCAATATAATATATGAAATGTCATTTTAAATTTTTTTTATCTTAATTTAGCACACAAAATTTTGTAAAGATAAATAATAAAAATTAATAAAAAAGAAGTAAGTTATATCTGAATTATTTATATATATATATATATATATATATATATATATATATATATATATATATATATATATAATATGAAATAATGTATATGTAATTTGAATGAAAAACAGTAAAATTATGTTTTTGATCTAATTTTTGTTTTTAGTTTTATTTTGTAATATACCTTAGTTTTAATGATAATTAGCCCATTGAAATTAGTAACGGGTTTGTTTCATAATTTTTTAATGGCTTAAATTTAGCCCGTTATTTAACTAAGCTTAATTAGAAAAGTTTAAGTTTAACTTGTAAAAAATACCTTAAGTTTGACTTCGATTTATTTAGTATATTTATATGCCAATTATTTTCTTACCAATTTTTTATAATAATTTCCTAAGTTTAACTAATAATATCTTAAATGTCATTCTAAATTTTTTATTTTAACACAATTTTGTAAAGATAAATAATAAAGTTAATAAAGAAATTTAAGTACATTATATGTGAATTCTTTTTATCTTATATATATATATAAAAGTGGTGTTTGGATTTAAATCTTAGTCAAGTAACTTCCAAAGTTTACTTTTATTTTTTAGTTTATTAAATAGTTGGTTCACTAATTAATAAATTCAATAATTTCACTGATTTACATATTGGGAGAAAAGACCTTTGAGTACATATAAGAAAAGATATACCAAAATAAGATAAATTATATATTATCTCTTAACTATTTATAAATATGTTTTTAAGATTTATAATTAATTGTTAATATAAATTTTGTATTAAAAATTATAATTAAATTCATGATATGGGAAATACAGAATTTTTTTTTATAATTATCTTAATTTTATTTAGTCAATTCCCAACAATATTTATAATACAATTTTAAAATAAGTTTTTTGAGGCACAAAATTGAATGAACCTAATTTGTAAAATTTTTATGGAGGAATAGCGATTTAAAAACCTATACATTATTAAAAAAAAGTCTTTTACATCATTAACATATTTACTATTTATAATTTTTTCCTATTTTAATCATCCAAGTAGCAATTTATTAGAAGTCCTCTCAGTTTCAATACTTTTATAATGGACCTTTTTTTTTATCTTATTTGGCCTTTTTCATAGTTTCTTTTATCATATTACTTGTCATATTTGTAAACTTTTTTCATGTTCAAAATATGTAATGAATATTTTCATTTGTTCTACAGACAATATTTATTTAATACATATCTAAAACAAGAAAGAGGATTTAAAAAGAATTAATTGTTTTCCTAGTTTGAAATCATTGTACCGTTAATAAATCCTGCGGTTCTAAGGTGAGAGTGGGATGCACAGGCAGACAGAGCGCGTGGAGGAGCCATCTAATTTAAGTAGACAAGAAGTAGCCAACGTCTACATATTCAGGAGATCTGGGCTAAGCAACAAGTCTTTTCAAAATAATATTTTTTAGACATTATTTTCGAACCAGCAATTAATAATTTTGTTAAAAAAATTACTATATCCATTTTCATATTGAATGACCTTACTAAAATTTTAAATATTAATTAATTAAATATTTAATGGCGTCTCCGTTTTATTTCCCAGCTTGTGAATAAATATTAAACTTTGTGTTATCAAATTACACAATCAATCATTCATTCATTCCAAGGAGAGATCGCTTTTGTGCCCCTCTCTCTCTCTCTCTCTCTCTCTTTCTTTCACACTCTCTCCTGTTCTTCTCTCTCCTCTGGCACCTCCTAAAGCTTCTTCTGTTTTTTGTAGGTGAATTCTCATCTGGTTTCGTTTGATTTTGCTCTAGTGGGGTTTGCATTTTATTCATCCAACTGGGTTTCATTCATATGTATTTTTCCTATTTGGGTTGAAATCTGTGTTCAATTGGAGGCGTCGGTGATATCCAGAATTTTTTAAGTGTTCGTGCCCTGTGAATTGATGCTTTTTTAACCAAATAAGTAATTTTTTTTTGTGTGGGATGTTTTGTTTCTTATTAGATTGGGATTATTGAGATTCTGGGGGGTTTCATTTACCCAGTAGGGTTTTGCCGCCGGGTCGTTTGCCCTCTTGTTAAAAAAAAGGCTTTCATTTTTCTAATTCTTCTTCTTTTAATATTTTTTGCTTTGCATTAAAGTGAGTTCCTCTCGTAGAAAAATAAAATCTTGAGTATATCTAGGGTTTTGTTGTGAGTGATGTTATTCGGGTCAGGAGCTCAATTTTGGTTGTTATTTCTTTTTTTGTTTAAATGTATGTGGGTTTTTTCAACGCGATTGGTTGGACAAATATTTTTCACTCAGTTATTTGGTGTTGTGTTTAAGTGTCTGAGAAGGGGCTAACCATAGATGTTCTGTTTAATGTTCTTGTGTGTGTGTGTGATAATTTTCTTTTTTTGATTGTGAAAAATGAGTTTGATTTACAGCTTACTATTGGTTATTTGTGTTTTGGTGGTTTTTCTGAAGGGATAAATTGGTTACTGGTTTTCTTTAGGTTATTTGAGATTCTTGATTCATGATTTTCCGTACAACTCATTTTATGGCCAATCCTCCCCCCTAGTTCTGATTCTGGTAATATATGAGTCCCATCATTGTGCATAATAATTTGACTGAACTTTTCACTCATTCCTGATAAAAATGCATCTGCAGGCACTTTTTCCTTTGTTTGATTGGATTCTTTGCTCTAAGCCGCAAATTGGGAATTCGTTTTGAAAAGGGCCACTTAGTGTCAGAACAAAGTAGGTGTCTTTGTACCGATGGTAAGCAATGTTTTGCTCATATGACTGGAGCTATCTTAATACAGCTCATGGAGCATTAATCTGGCATTTTATTATTAAATATTTGTCACGACTTTTAAATTCCATTTTGTTAAGGTGTTTAATATTCTTACATTGTAATATGATGCTTTTATTCTAGGCCACTAATGAAAATCTTCCACCAAATGTTATAAAGCAACTGGCCAAGGAATTGAAAAATCTCGATGAGTCCCCTCCCGAGGGCATTAAAGTTGTAGTAAACGATGATGATTTTTCAACTATATTTGCTGACATGGAAGGCCCGGGTAAGTAGCTTCATGTTTATGTTGTGAGATTGTGCATCATTTGGTAGGGAGTTTGATGAACTGGAGTATATATAATTTTGCAGTTGGAACTCCTTATGAGAATGGAGTTTTCCGCATGAAGCTTTTGCTCTCTCATGATTTTCCTCATTCTCCACCAAAAGGTGTGTTTTAGACTTCCCTTGTGGACAATCTTATAATCTGCTAGTTACATTATATAGACAGAACTATACTGTTTAGTATATTGCTTTGAGATTTTAATTTGGTTATTCTTTGTTTTTTGGAGACTTTTTTTGTTTGGTGGAGTTTATTGTGTATTTAACAAAATGACATATATATGCACTACAGGATCACATATAACCATTGAATTCAATGTTGTAGGTTTTTTCTTGACTAAGATTTTCCATCCGAACATTGCAAACAATGGAGAGATTTGTGTCAACACACTTAAAAAGGATTGGAATCCTAGCCATGGGTTACGTCATGTTCTTATTGTAAGTGCTTTAGATATTCTTCATTTATTAAGTTTTGCTAGATTGGTCTTCACATATGTTAACACTCATTCCCAAATTGAACAGGTTGTTAGGTGTCTATTGATTGAACCAAATCCCGAATCAGCTCTAAATGAACAGGCTGGTAAACTGCTGCTTGAAAATTATGACGAGTATGCTAGACATGCTAGGTAAGTTGTCCAAGGATGCTATTCCTGTCAAATAATTTCTTTTTGGGGAATTTGGAAAGTTAATGTGAAAGTTTTGGTGTTTACCAAGTTTAGAATATTACTAATGAGTGGGTGAATGACATTGGCTATGGAGCAGTTTATATACTTTGTTAGATAGGGTTTTTGATGTAATAAATGCGTTCCTTTTCAATTGCACCCTCCTTTGTTTAAGTCCTGCTCTGAAATCTTTCAAATAATGATTGCTTTCTTTGTCTGCTGAAGTTCATCAACCGGGCACTTGTATATATCTATTTTTTGTATTGCTTCATTTAAACTTACCATTCTGATCTTGAATACCAACATGTTTTTTTCGTGTGGCCAACACCTCTGGTGTTTGAGAGAAAAGAGTTCATTCCTTATTTTGGACTCATTCTGTGAATTTGGTCCCAGCCATAGTAAGTTGTTATCTCAATGTTGTGGCCAGTGTCCTGTTGAAAACTATCTCAAACAAACAGGCTCTACCTCATTTAATCTATGTTTCTTTAGCTGCCCAAGTTCACCCAAGTTGAAATGAGACCTTAGGACATATCATTGGTTATGTTTTCATGGAGGTGTACATTAATGTTAATTTATAACTTTTGCGTTTTTGTTAGTTTTGATCAATTTTCCTGAATTTGTACAGCCATACTATTTTGGCATTTTAACATTACTTTGCATACATGATTCATAAAACCCCCTTACCACACTCCCTCCCCAATTGTGGCATGCAGGCTTTACACCGGAATCCATGCAAAATCAAAGCCCAAATTCAAGAGTGGAGCTATCTCTGAATCAACTACCGCTCTGAATGTTGATCAGACAAACACCTCTGTACTTGGTGCTGACGTTAAAACCACTTCAGCGAGTGCTGCATTGCCACTGCCAGTACCTGCTGCAACAAGAGGAAATAGTCAGGAACAGGCTGCCACCTCTGTGATTACTTCTGCTACAGTCATTTCTACTGCTTCTGCACCTCAGAAGAAGGAAGCAAAAGCTCTGGTGGACAAGAAGAAAATAGATGCCAGAAAGAAAAGTTTGAAAAGATTGTAATGAAATTGTTCAACTGTTGAGGTTTTTATTTGTTGCTTAGTTTTACAATTCCATAGAGAAAGAGGAGTGAGTGAAGATGTGTCCTTCTGGGAAAGATGGGTTCAACATTTGCTTTATACAATGAATGAGTTATTTCCATTGGGAGTAAAATGAATGGAATTGAACTTCTTGTCTTTGGAATGTACCCTTAAGTTAGGTTATTTTTTGATTCAAATCATTTAAAGAAATTTTCCTTTCTATTCAAACTGCTATCGTTTTAGATTGATGTTTTAGTCGAACCCAAATGTTTTTATGTGAAAAAGAAAACAGTCCGATTATGAAAACAAGGATAATCTCAGCATGTTAATGAACCAATTTTGTGAAAATTGTGATAAGTAAATGTTTCGACCGGATCTGGTGGGATCCTGTTAAAACACTCACAAACGATGAAGACTGGCAGACGGATGGATGATATCGCATGCAACGGATCGGACGGACGCTTGGTGACGGACGGACGTCTTTTCACAAGCTCTTGGCTGAGGGCTGGACGCGGCTGGAAGGGCCGAACGGGCTCTCGTCTTCAAGTCCTGGTTGTAGTATTCGTCCTCTCCCTCCTCGCTCTCCAAGCCGGGCGGTCGTGTACCTGTCAAAGGCACTCAGACGCTTAAGTCAGTAACGTGACCAAGTGGTCTGTAATGCATGTATATATTGCATTGTAAGCAATGTGTCCAGAACTCATACCTGGAACCTTTATTTATACTGATTGTAATGGGTTTTTACCTTTTGTGGGCCTGATAACGGCCTAATCATACCTTAATCTTCGTTAAGGGCTTTAATGAGTCATTAGCGTTTAACCGCGTAGTCGACAAAGTGAGGGACGGTCGTGACGGCCGGTCGGTAGGGTGACCGGCCAAGAATGTCAACCTGGGTGGGAAGCCACTCGGTTCTACCGATCGGTCACGATGGACACTCGGTCATGTCGGTCGACCTAGATGAACGACCTTGGAGGGTCGTTCGTTCTATGTACGGTTGGCCAATAGGTCAGTCCTAGCTCGGACTTGTGGTCTTGATTGTGACCTGGGTGGGCGGCCTTGGAGGACCGTACGGTCTATGAAAGCTTGGATGGCGTTAGTTTGGACGCTCGGTCTTGATTGTGACCTGGGTGGGCGGCATTGGGCTAACCGCTCGCTCGGTCTATGTGTCGGGAGGACCGGATGGTACATAAAATGTTTCGACCGGATCTGGTGGGACCCTGTTAAAACACTCACAAACGATGAAGACTGGCGGACGGATGATATCGCATGCAACGGATCGGACGGACGCTTGGTGACAGACGAACGTCTTCTCACAAGCTCTTGGCTAAGGGCTGGACGCGGCTGGAAGGGCCGAACGGGCTCTCGTCTTCAAGTCCTGGTTGTAGTATTCGTCCTCTCCCTCCTCGCTCTCCAAGCCGAGCGGTCGTGTACCTGTCAAAGGCACTCCGACGCTTAAGTCAGTAACATGACCAAGTGGTCTGTAATGCATGTATATATTGCATTGTAAGCAATCTGTCCAGAACTCATACCTGGAACCTTTATTTATACTGATTGTAATGGGCTTTTACCTTTCGTGGGCCTGATAACGGCCCAATCATACCTTAATCTTCGTTAAGGGCTTTAATGAGTCATTAGCGTTTAACCACGTAGTCGACACAGTGAGGGACGGTCGTGACGGCCGGTCGGCAGGGTGACCGGCCAAGAATGTCAACCTGGGTGGGAAGCCACTCGGTTCTGCCGATCGGTCACGATGGACACTCGGTCATGTCGGTCGACCTAGATGGACGACCTTGGAGTGTCGTTTGTTCTATGTACGGTTGGCCAATAGGTCAGTCCTAGCTCGGACGTGCGGTCTTGATTGTGACCTGGGTGGGCGGCCTTGGAGGATCGTACGGTCTATGAAAGCTCGAATGACGTTAGTTTGGACGCTCGGTCTTGATTGTGACCTGGATGGACGGCATTGGACTAACCGCTCGCTCGGTCTATGTGTCGGGAGGACCAGACGGTACAATAGGTATTGGTCTAAACCCTACCAAATTTGACAAAGCTCACGGGGCCTTCAATATCCACTGTGGTTTACTCATGAAGTTCCTTATCAAGGTGGTGGTGGGTATTTTTCTTTTCCAGTACATGCTTTAATCGCATTCTATCTTCAATCAAAATAAACAAAGATGAGTGGTGTTACTATTTCAAAAGTAACCGGGAGATGTGACATGGTATAAAACAAAACTTTGGATAATGTTTCACCTCATTTTAACTTATTCCATGTCCCTCTAACTATTCTTATTTTTTAAAATTGTCAAAAAATTCACTTTCACAGATAGTTTTTTCTTTAAAATAAAGTAAAAACTTAATTCATGTGTACTTCTAAAGTTAAAGATACAATATCAACGGGATAGAAAACAAAAAACAAAGTTAAATTTCCCTCATTGATTTTATGTTTCAGTGGAATTATTACAAATTTTTACATTAAAAGTGTTGCATCCTATTGCTGTTTATAGGCAAGTTTAAGTAACCAAATATTAAACGCTCTGGAACTAATAAAAGAAACAACAGCAACAACTTAATATTTAAGTCAAACTTCATTTAATATCTTAAATGTGTAGAAGGAGGCAGAACAACATTTGCAAACTGAGTCCGATTGTTTACGCAGAGCAAACTGTGCCGTAGATTAATTAAGGAGAGGATCAATAGTTAATTCAGAAGCACATGAATGGTGATAAAATAGTCGCTTGATTTAATCTTTAGAGCTTGAATCTATAAGCTTCTTTTCTTTCAATTTTTCCTGTTAACCTTCGTTCCACGTTGAAAATTTTGTTTTTTTCCTTATCAAAGTATTAATTAAGTCTTAAAATAATAAAATAAAACAATATGGAATCTAGAGGTCGTTCAATTTAAATTTTTATATATATGTATAATAATATATAATATATTGATATTAAAAAGAATTTATATTTGAAATTAAATAATTATATTTTTAATAGTAACATTTAAATGTATATAAAAGACACTATTAATAATCAAAATAATTTATATTAAAAAATTGATAATATTTTTGATAAAGTATTTTACTTTTCTATCACTAGTATTGATTGAATCTTAAAGGTGAACTATGGTTCATTGAAAGTAAAAGTTGTTAAGATGACATTATTCTTAGTTAAGAATTAGTAATTTGGTTCAAATATCGGTGGGAAAGGAATGAAGAAGACAATAACAAACTTAGTTATGAATTATACATGAGAAATGAACTTGAAAATTAATGAAGAGATATCTTAGAGAAAATGAAGAAAATTGTAATAAACTAGTATTATTTATATATTATACAAAAGTTATCTAACTAATTGACCTATAAAGAGATATATGTATAACAATTGTGATAAGAGTAGGTTACATTACAATAAATTTAAATATAGAAAAAAAAATACTTAAATTAGGATGTTGCTTCGACATGTCTTAAGAAAAGAGTTTTGATGTTCTTTCATGTGGATCAAATAAAAGCATATCATATGTAATAATTTTAAATGATATGACACTCCTCTAGTTGACACTCAAACCACATTCAACCAACATCTTGATCTTTATCATCACAATTGTTTCCATACTCCAAGTAGCACCTCTATCCACCCCGTCACTCTCCTCTACCACTATCAACGACTTGTTCTCCATCATTGCTCAACCACGAATACCAACTGAAATCAACCACCGATCCAACGCTTGTCACCAACACTTAACATCTAAATTCATTTGAGATCGGCACAAATACTCTGGCATCGAAACCCACAACAACAAACGAAGGTAAAGACACCTAACATATGGAGACGTTTGTCGCAAATTCTCTGGATTAGAACCTACAACAACGAACAAAAGTAGTGAGAGAGCTTGACCAAATCCTGGCAGTGGTCGAATCTAACGACGTACAGTTCATGGATGGGATCATGTGGTTGCATCACCCTAAAACTGCCCACATTCAACAGTTGTGCTTTGTTCCAAGCTCTACTAACAACATTGGACCAATTCATTTTGTGAGCAATCGAATTCATATGATTTATTTAGTTATTATTATAATTCTGTTAGTTCAAAATATTAACAATTTTACCTTACATTTTTACAATGACAAAAAAATTGTCACACAATACAACGAGAGATTATTACATTACTCTTTCTGAATTCATGGAAATTAAACTCTATTGATAAAAAATTTGACACGTTTATAATCTGCAAATTTTTTGAAGATCCACAATACAACAACAATGCCAGCAATACCTGAATTTCTAGAGAGTAATATTAGGGTAAAGCCGGAGTTGGATGGTCTTGGTGTACTTGGTGACTTGGCCTGGTACTGCATTGGTGCTTCCTTGTGGGCAAAGGGCTACCAATTACCATTCATTGTCACTGCTTTTCCTGATGTCAAAAGAAACAGTGCGGGAGTCATCTTGTCCATCACAGTTTCTTTGTTGTGGGACCAACCAATCCAAACACTAGCAACCATTCACTGCTCCTTTCTTTCTCACATCTCCATGGACCTTGTCATATGTGGTTCCGATGGCTCTGTGCATCTCAGGGACTTTACAATCCCGTACCAAGAGACCAGTGCCTCGTTTGATGTCACATTTGGAGCCAAATTTGTTGACCTTCACATTGGGTGGAATGTGAAACCAGAGGGGTTATTCTTCTGTATATATATTATTTGGATGTAACGAAACTGACTTTTTACTAATCCAGAAATTTGGGAAGAAGTTTTGGAAGCTCTGAAGTGCCTAACTATTATAGAAGTATTAGTTAACAAAGGTGTTTCTATTTTAAATATTGTATAATTGGTAGAAGAGAGAGAAGAAGAATAGTAGAAGAGAGAAAAACCCTGCTAAAACCTGCGTTGCACAGAAAAAGTAGAAGAGAGAGAAAAATAGTTAACGTCGTTTGTACGGATTTAACGGAAGGGATTTCATTGATGCAAATTTTATTAAGTGAGGGCGTAATTGACGCACTTTTCAAAGGATGAACTAATTTGACATTTTCGAGCAAAACTGGGGACAAAATAGGGTATTAAACCTAAAAATAATTTATATTAAAAAATTGATAAAATTTTTGATAAAATATTTTACTTTTCTATTAATAGTATTGGTTGAATCTCAAAGGTGAACTATGAGTTATTGGAAGTAAAAGTTTTGAAGATGACATTATTCTTGGTTAAGAACTAGTGTTTTGGTTGAAATATGGGTGACTTATGAGGGAAAGCAATGAAGAACACAATGATGAACTTAGTTTTAATTATATATGAGAATTGGACTTAAAAATTAATGAAGAGATATACGAGAGAAAGTGAAGAAAATTTTAATAAAGTGGTGTTATTTATATATTATACAAAAGTTATTTAACTAATTGTCCTATAAAGAAATATAAATATAACAACTATGATAAGAGTAGGTTATATTACAATAAATTTAAACATAGAAAAAATATACCTAAATTAGGACGTTACTTCGACATCCTTTTAAAAAATAAGAGTCTTGGTGTTCTTTCATGTGGATCAAATGAAAACATATCATATGTAATAATTTTAAATGATATGACACTACTTTAGTTGACAGTTAAACCACATTCAACCAACATCTTGATCTTTATCATCACGATTGCTTCAATACTCCATGTAACACCTCTTCCACTCTGCCACTATCGATGATCGACGACTTCTTCTCCATCATTGCTCAACCACAAACACCAACTCAAATCAATATCTTTGAAAATGAACAAATTCAATTGAACAAACAAAATAGAATTCATTTCATACATTAAATTGTATAATAATATTTAATACATTATTCATACATAAAATTATATATTAAATCCAAATATTACATTAACCTATATATACTACTAAGTTATAGCCAACTTTCTACAAGTTATTAACACTTAAAATAAAAGAACTTCACTTGGTTCTAATGTCTTCCATGTCAGGACCTTCCAAAGAGCAATACTTCCCCAACATCCAAATAATTATTGTAGGGGCAACATGAACCTTGATTTTATTCAAGCTAAGGACTAACTGAATTATAAACTTTTAAAATGCAAAAGTACAAGGTTCAATCATCAATAAAGAAGCAATGTATCGAAAGATTGCAAGTGTTAATCACTCAATTGAAATCCCACACACAAGAGACAATCCATATTGTATCTAGAAGCAAATTTAACTCAATATAATAATAATAGTAAAGAATAATAGAGTTGTGGGAGATGATTTTGTACAAAACAATACCTTCTCATAACTAGATGGTTCTAATTTTATAATTGATTTGATGAATGTAATTGCTTGAATTAGTACACCATGTTCTCCATCCAAGGATCTAATTTCACCACACAAAAATTCCGCAAATATGGATATTAAACCAAAAACATGATATAATTCGATAGTAAATAGACTAAACAACCACATTGCACACCTTGTTTAACCAGAGTCAATAACCACGTCGCTCGTATAAGGATTTCAAAAGTTTTCTTACTTTGTTTTTTTGACTAGTAACCATACACCTTTTAAAAGTTGGCTTACTTTGTCTTCATATCCATTTAGTGAATAACTATAACTTATGAATAGATATTGAAATTAACAAAATTCGAATAAAAGAAATCTTTGAGATTAAGGCAAATGTGTCAAAATAATATATGTTGGATTTTGAATAAAATCTTTTGTGGCTATCTCGACTTACATTTTTCTATGAATTCATTAGGATAACATTTTTTCCTCAAAGATCCACTTACAACCAATGGACTTTGTTAATCGAGAGTAAGTATTATTTTTTAATTAATAAAATAGATTTTAGTTATAATTTCTTTGTCCTAATGTTTGCATTAGGAATGTTAGTGACCTCTAAAAAAATTTATTGGATCATTTTTAACAAGATAAGTGTAAGAGTCATATCAAAAGAAGCTTACTTTCAATTTTTTTACTTTTGAAATCATCATGCATATGACTTCATTAGTAATGTGTATAGGTTGTTTAGATGTACCTTTAACATTTAAAAGGAATATATACTTAAAAAGATCACCATTTTTAGTCTCTGTTGTAGTATTATGGTTAATTATATCACTTTTGTAAAGAAAATGAACTAATTGGTAAAAATGTTTCACATAGCCTAAAAACATGCAATCAAAAATTTTAGAATATATTTTTTTTTCTTAGGATAAGGTAACATCACTTTGGTAAGCACCCCACATATGTATTTAAGATTATGTTGATAATCTTTCTTCAATTCATACAGTGTTGTATCGGCTTACTTATGTAGTATTCTACTTTATAAAAGCATGTGGCTTCTCCCTAAAGATTATCCAAAGTACTAAAAACTAGTAAGTATAACATTCATCATATTTCTCTCTTTTAACTACTCCATTATATTAAGGTGAATATGAAGGGATTACTTCATAATAGTACCTTCTTTTACATATTAATCATTAAACAAAAATGTTTGTCATCTTTATTCAATTTAAATCTTTTAATTTTTCTATTTAACTTATTCTCCATTTTCCTTTTGCAAGTTAAAATTGATTAATTACATTTAATTGTACATAAAATAACAACATATAAAAGTTAAACATAATTTTTATCACCTCTAGACATGGTTTGTTTCAAACAAACATGATCAATATGAATTAAACCAAATAGTTGTACCCATGGGTGTTTATGAAAGTGGAGTTTCGGGAAAGATGGACACTCGCCATGTGCCACAACTCAATTTGACACAACAAAAGGAGAAGAAGATACCTTAATGGAACCCAATTAGGATGTGAACAAAGGTCACTGCTTAAATTCAGTTCAGTGTTCCAACAATGACATCTTTCTTAGATAATTTAGATTATTTGTATCACATTTCCTTCTTTATTGGTCATGCATGTTAATTAATCATATTTATTGCAATTTAATAACATTTGATCAATTCACAATTCTTGCTCTTGCATGTCACACATCATAAGAGCCAATAATGTAAGCAAATTATTCAAATGTAGATTCATTAACAACTTTAGAAAGATTGAGTACAAATAAATAAACATTGATCACAGTGTTCTTTTCCTCTAAATAAGTTTATCTTTTTTGTCATAACAATCTTGTTAGATTCAAATAACACTTTTTCCCTAACCTTTCCTGTGAATTCTATAAAAATTTAATTAATTCTAATTGAGGATGTATGTATCACATTACTTAAAGTTGTAATATTTCCATATGTGAGTTTTAAATAATTTGTCTATTTTCTTATAATTTATTTTGTGTTAAAATCACCAAGATACATTTGTTCTTCTCCATCCCCAAAACTAGTATAGAGGATAAACAAATTTTTGTTTGCACTATTCCCATAGTTTACCACTCATTTGTTCACATTAGTCACAATATTTTCTTAAGAATCAACAATAACTATATATTCCTAATGAGTGAAATTTATGCCATCATTTAGTCTTTAATCTTGGTTTCTTAATTGGCTGTTATGCTTAAAATATTTTTTTAATTAAGATTTTTTATAATTAAGGTTACTAAATATAAGTTACATAAATATGTTAAAAATAACATTTTAATTACAAAAATGTTGTTTGCATATTCTGAAGTGTGTTAGTGCAACTCAACTAAAGATAAACTTATGAAAATATAGAAATAAATTGATCAAAGTTTCATAACACCTCCAAAATTAAGCCAAAATTGTAAAATAATCAAAGTCTCAATTAAGTCAAGCTAAGAATACAAGAATATAAAAAAGCGAGAAATGAGAAAAGTCAACAAAAAAATTTCTTGTGCGATTTTTTCTATTTTTTCAACTGAAAAACCTTTGATAATGCAATAATACTTTTAATAAAAGATAATTTGAAACAAATATATCTTTATATATTTGTTTTGATATTTTTAAACAATTACTTTATTTAATTATATCATAAAATATCAATATATAGTAACTATCTAATCTTTTTAAATTTGATAATATCTTCTTAAATTCTTTTAAATATTTTTGGGATGGATTTTCTTATAATTTCAATAATGAATTTTGAAGGTTTAAGTAAATAATGAATTGTTCATTTTATGTTTTTATTATATTGTATACGACAGAAAAAAAAAATGTGCTATTAGTTTTTTTCGTTTAGAGACGATGAAATAAGTGAAAAAAACATTGAAAAAACTAAAATGAATTACTATTTTAGTGAATTCAATATTTAACAATTGTTTACTTAATGAAAAGATATATAACAATATTAGTTCTTTAATCATATCATGGTGGATTGAATAAAGTTCTACTATGGAATTGAATCTCAATATGAAGTTGCTATAGTTTTCTGTTTTTAACTTTACGATAAAAATCCCTTTGTCTTATTTTTTCTCAATTCTATCTACATATTAAAGTTTGAAAATTTTATAGGAAAATCAATATTTAAAAACATTAAAGCACAACCAAACCTAAGTGTGAGACAGATAATCATATATATATATATATATATATATATATATATATATATATATATATCATGTCATATTAATTTTCTTTGGTTAATTACGTGTTAGGGGTAATCATTTGGACCGTCCTTGATTAAAAATTTACGTCTGGCACTATAATAAATTAACTTTAACTTCTGTTTGTGTGAATAGCTTAAAGAGATAATTTTTGTTGACCCAGATAAAAAAAAATTCATTTCGACTTGGTAAATGATCAGATGACAATGGTCTCTGAGGAACTAAATGTTGTTAATGAAGTCATCCGATATGGTTACAAGTAATGGTAATATTTCACCTGTTAATATAGGCATGGAGAATGAAGTTGAAATTTAAATCGGGTAGCAGTGCGTCTTATATCTAATCATATGCTGATTTGAGTTTGAATATGCACAAGAATAAAAGCATGGAGTTCATCGGAGATGTGCATTCAGATGATGGTAGAAAAGATAATGTATATATTAATAGGGTCTAACTGGAAGTTACATTGGAAAGGGGATCTTTGTTTGTTGGTATATATTATCATTTCATGAGTCTTCTCTATGCCAGGAAGGACTGACATAGAACATCAAAACCTACAATGTTGTACTCAACTGCATAAGACAAACCAAAAATGGGGAAACTACTTTTGCTATGAATGCTAAAAGGGTGGAAAGCAAGCACAGATAAGAGTTGATGGAGTATGGATTAGAGCCTACTAAAACAATGCAACTATAACATGCTCATAGGAGAGTCATCAATGAAAATAAGGAATAAGTCTTATCATATTACTCCTGCTTAAGCGAGTTGAGTCAGAAAAACCAAGGAAACATGGTAAAATCAGAATTACAACCTGGAATTAACAAAAACCTAGAGTTCCAAAGGTTGTATGTTCCAATGCAATGAAACAAATATTTGTGCGAGGATATCAACCATGTTTTAGTCTAGATTGCAGTAATTTCAAAGTTATTTTACTTACCTTGTCTTAGACAATGACTAGAAACCAGAGTTAAATAAACATCAAAAGACACCATTGCAACACAATTACCATTAGCAGCAGTGATTTCCACTAAACGTCGTTAAGATTGAATTCAAAAAGCATCATATAAAAATTTAGAAAGAAGACAGAAATGACAGGTAGACAAGGACTAGATGTTCTATATAGCACAGTCATAATTCAGATTTTTCATCAATTCAATTCAGAATTTAGTGGAGATGGTGTACCATCACTTGGCCATCATGACCTTAACAAACTCCTCATAATTTATTTGGCCATCACCATCAACGTCAGCCTCTCGAATCATCTCATCAACCTCTTCGTCAGTGAGCTTCTCCCCAAGGTTGGTCATCACGTGGCGGAGCTCAGCAGCAGAAATGAACCCATTCTGGTCCTTGTCGAACACTCGGAACGCCTCTTTCAGCTCCTCTTCAGAGTCAGTGTCCTTCATCTTTCTGGCCATGAGATTCAAGAACTCAGGGAAGTCAATGGTGCCATTGCCATCAGCATCTACTTCGTTGATCATGTCTTGGAGCTCTGCCTCAGTGGGATTCTGACCCAAAGAACGCATGACAGTTCCAAGCTCCTTTGTTGTGATGCAACCTGAAACAACATCAAATACCATGTAAAAATCACCAAAAGGTAAACTCCCAATTTAACTCATGCTTGCAAATCTTAATCATGCTCAAAGGGATGGATGCCACATACACAATGACAACAAGGTTTTAAATCCTTCTGCAATCTGCATAAAACTTAAATGTCTTTCCAATTATCTTTTTTATTTGGACTTTTCAGATCCCTTCCCCTAGGATTTCAAAGAAAAATTGAAAGAAATAAAATAAATAAATAAATAATTTTGTTCTGTAATTCTTCTACTGGAGGCAATAAACTATATAACCCAGGTTTAAACTACAGAACACTAATCAAGCTAAAACAATTCTTGCAAGTTCATCCAATATTTTGGAAGTTATTTTGTTCTTAAAATATCCTGTAATTAAAATATGGTTAAACATTGGAAAATGAAAGGATTGTTATAAATAACAAATTAAAAAGTACATGTTAAAGTTTGAAAAATCAATAAAATTTACCATAACGAAGGTAAATAAAATACTAAGAAACGGACTCATGTTTTCATAAAATAAGAATCATAAACATGGGTGGAGTTCTTTCCGATTGCAACCATGATATATCTGAGGTATTCATTTTGGGAAGCAAAACCAAAAAGAAAGGGGAAAAAATTAATAAATTGTTTCATTTAATTTTTCTCTGTAGAATAAAGTAATTAGGATAACGAATCGAAAACCCACAAAAAAATTGAAAAAGAAAGAGAAGTGATTGGTGGGAAGTTACCATCGCCATCCTTATCGAACAAGCTGAAGGCTTCCTTGAACTCGGAGATCTGATCATCGGTGAGTTGATCTGCCATTGTAATTGGAATGAATTGCTCTTTCTTTCTTTGAATGTTTTTTTTTTCTGCCTTTTTTTCTGAAGAAAGAGAGAGAGAAACGAAGAAACTGCAGAAAACAGCGTTTGAATCTTATTCCGACAAAACCTCCCGTTTTATCTTTTTTTCTTTACCGTAAATAAAATTGACTTGTTTCCGTTTTTTTCTATAACAACTTATTTTCCATCCAACTGTTCTCCTATTTTATTCCATGGCCCATTTCAAAATTAATAAGTAAGTCAAATATGACTCATTGTCCAACAGTTTTTTTTTTCGAAAAATATATATTATTAAGGTTCACGCGTCAGAACGAAGATTTTACTTTTTCAAAATAAATCTAAATAAAAGAATCCACACTAAACTAAATAAAAATCTCATTAAGATAACTTATAAAATGTTGGTATTGTAAATTTGGTATCTAATGGGTGAAGACTTAGAAAAAAAACAGAGATTATAAGAGTGATGAGTTTAAAAATAGTGAATTTTTTTTAATATAAGTATTTCTTTTATAAATGAGTTTCATTATTTTAAATATATTATTTTTCTATAAATATTCTTTTAAAGTTTTTTGACTTTTCTCTGTTTGTCTGATTTGAAGAATCAAGATGGTAAGATTGTTCTTCGAATGAATCATTTGTCACGAAGACTTTCTTGTTAGGTTTATCATGGAAGTGAATCTAAACACATAAGGAATTGGCACCACTCTCTACACAAAATCTTAAGACAATAAATTAATAAGTTTGCATCATTATTCCTCTAGTTTCTCATTTTTATCTAATGTGGAACTTAGACTCATACTTGGAACAAATAGAGTATATATCCTATAAGTAGGGAAGAGTTTCACTAGTTAGAGTCTTGTGAGTTGTGGGTCAAGAAAGCTAATTGCACTGTTTTTAAGTTATAGATACATTGAAATGTATAATTTTATGATTGAATTGACTAAATGATTGATTTGTATTATGAGTATGATTGTTTGAATTGTGGTTAGGTTTTAAAATTACATGGATGGAGTGCATGATGAAATTTGAGAATGTTTTCTAATTGGATTGTATATGAGATTATTTAAGTTAGTGAAGGTTGTATAATTCAAATTTGGTATGTTTTGGCATATGTATTTGCTATTGAATTGGATTTGCAAAGCTGGAATGACATAAATTTACAGAGCTAGAATGACATAAATTTACAGAGCTAGAATGACATAAATTTACAAAGATAGAATGACATAAATTTGCATAATTATGTTTTGTAGAATTATGCAGACTCGTTGGACAAGAATATACTTGTTGGACAAAACCAAAGTTAGTGAACTTCTAACTTGGTTATAGTTGAGCGATGATATATTCTCATTAGACGAAGTTAAAATCAAAGAGCTACTGACTTGGAAGTCGTTGGGCGAGAATATACTTGTTAAGCGAAGCTAAAGTTAGAGAACTCACTGACTTGACAGTAGGTGGGCGAGACAAGTCTCGTTGGAAGACTTTTGGAAAATTTAAGTTTATGAGTTCAAGTGATAATTTCACTAGGCGGTCTATCTGGTCCTTGGGCAAGTGGGCCTTCAAGCACTACTCGCTAAGCGTGTAGATGTTCTCACTAAAGGAAATTAACAAAGTTCGATAATAGTTTATACGTACTCTTCTAGTATGTTTAATGTAAGAGTATATGATGTATAAATGATAGTTGGTTTATGATGTTCATATGAGAATCATTGATAGATTTATAGATAAATATACATGCAAATAATGGTGTATGAAATTGTGATGTTCATGATATGTGTTTGGCGTAATTCCAGGGATCTCGTAGGGAGATTCTATGGTGGCATTTTTTTAGTATATGTATTGATATATAGATTAAGTATTGTGAATTATCATGTCGCTCTAATAATCATCCAATCTAAAGTAGAGAATGGTAAGATATGTGGTAAGAGATGTAGGAGGTCTTGGTATGAGAGTTTTACCTTGGCCAAAGATATTAATCGACTAATCTTGTGTGTGGTAGGGTGAAACCCCAATGACAATTGCTTTGTAGAGAGACTATCACAAATGCATAATTCACTAGAGTCTGATATCAATACATGTATTCAGATAATTGAGTTTGATATTAATACAAGTATCTGGATAACTGAGTCTAGTATGAGTCTTTATATGTGATATGGTTGTTTTTATAAATGAGTGGTGTATGATAATATATCTATATTTGTTTTATGAAAACTCTTTTGTACATTAGCTTACTCTATTTCTTTTTATGTTTCTGGTTTGTTTGTTTACTTCTTTTACCATAATCACTTTATTGATATGAGCTCCTTAATTGCATTAGATATATTTTATTATTATGAATTTTTTATAATTGTATTAATATATGTTTAAGATAATATGTTTTGTTTATCAATCTTATAATATATTATTTTATGTTAAAATTGGATTTCATACAATTTTTTAATATTGTTTAAAATAATAATGTTTTAATTATGTTTATTTTAATATAAATAATTAACAATTAATCCATTTAATTTAAATAATAATTAATCTATTTACTAATAATTAATAGCATTTTTTTAATGATAATTAATGTTGAATGATTTCATTTAAAGTAGCATAATTAATTATCATTAATATTTAATGTAAGATTATGATTATTATTACTAAATATATCTATTGAATTAATAATTTTCTTAACATTTTTTTAGTATTTAAGAAAAATATTTTAAATTATTTTTTTTAATTTCATTAAATATATTATATTTTAAAAAACTAAATAAAAAAATAAAAATTATATATTATATGAATTTATAGGAATAATTAATCAAAATATTATATTTAGTAATAAGTTTAAAGTAATGCGATTTAATATTATTAATATTATTTTGTATCACTAATTGTTAATATACATTTAAAACATAAATTAGTGTGTAATTAATAATATGCATTAAATATTAAATTAATAAAAAAATATTGATTATAGTACTAAAGAACTTATTTGTTGAACTTATTTGTTGTTTTTTTTGTTGAACTTGTTTCTTGTTGTTGTTTGGTTGAACTTGTTTCTTGTTGTTGTTTGGTTAAACTTGTTTGTTATTGTTTGATTGAATTTGTTTGTTGTTATACGTTGTTCATGCTTTATAAAATACCAAAAACTGATATTTGTTGTTTTTTTGCTTTTCTGGTATCGTAGAGTTGTAAAAAAGTATCATAATTAATTAAAAAAAACAAAAAAAAAATTGATTAACGTCATATATTGAAAAAATCTGACGCTAAGTTAACGTCGAATTACGTCAATTTAACGTTTACTAATATGATTTCGTTCGCGAATTCGTCGTTAAAAACTCAAAATATTCGATGTTATATTTGATTTTTGTACTAGTGAGTAATTATTATATTACTGTGTGTGGGTAAGAGTGTGGGTGTGTGTACCTGTGGCGGCTGTGTGTACCTGTGGGTGTTGTGTAAACACTATAATATAAACCATCAACCATCAACTAATAGCATTTAAAGTTTGATTCTATAATATCTAGTTTATTTTGTTTATGGTATTGAAAGTTTTTTATTGTATTAATATACCATTTAATTGGTCTAATAATAAGTTACATATGAAATTACTTTGTTTTTTCATTCTTGTTTATACAATAGATGCTACAAAGCTCAAACATATCAAATTTTACAAGTAAAAAAACATTAAATTAGTTTTATCATACAAACAATTCATCATGAGTTGTCTCCATATGTGATAAAATTTCAGTGAAATTTTTGGAATGATACAAGATCTAAACTAGCTTAATTAAATTCTAATTATTCATTAGATATAATATTTAACCAATCCTGAAACAGAATAAAATAAGATGTATGTACGTAATTTTAATGAATTTTTTGTTGTAAGTTATTACTGCATTCTAAAATAGATGGACATATCATAAGCATGCTTGTGATTCTCGTTTGATATGGTTGAGGCAGAGAAGATACTGACAAAGAATATGACTCATATGGGACTAAAGTTAATGACCCTAGTAAATCTTGATGTGATTGAAGTTATGAAAGTTTCAATTTTTTTTTCTTTTTTCTTTTTATTCATCAACCCAAATCTTCAATGTCTATCCTTAAAGCTAATATCCTTATATCTTAAAGGTTCAACCACATGTTATGTTTATTCAACAGTGGTAAGATGAGTACCATAAGATGGATGGTTCAATCGAATTATAACCATTTTGTACTCAAGTTCTAAATTTTGAAGGGTTTTCAATCCTTCAATTTTTCTCCAATTATCATTTTATATTTTAACTTTTATTAAATTTTTCAACATATGGAAACTTTCAAATTAAATTATTGTTATCCTTAAGGTTAAATTAATTCAAGACAAAAACTAATTTTTTTTATGAAGTAAGGTTTGTTAAATTCATCAAAAGAAAAAATTACAATATAATAAGAAAGTCTTCTTCTAAACATATTTTTTTCTACTCATAGATAAAAAACGAAATTAATTAAAGATATATTTGATGTTTATTGCACAATGACATGTGATTCAAGAGAAATTCACGTGGAGCCCAACAAAAATAAAGTCATTTCAAAATGGTATCTCAAGGCTATGAGAAACCTCTTCTATAATAATTTTATACATTTTCATAATAAAGACGAACCCTCAAATTTGAGAACAAATCTTTTTCAAGAGGGAGGGGATAATGACTTGGGTCTAAGTCCACCAATTTTTCAACGCCCAAAAGAATGGCAAGAAGGCTTCATAAGGACTTAGAAGAGTCATCCAAAGAACCTAAGTAGTTATTTCCCATTTTAATTGGCAACTACTCAATCAGTCCAAGCTCATGAAGATTGGAAAGCACATTAATACTCTAACCTGTCAGCGCCCAACACCTCATGTCTAGCACTCAGCGGTAATGTGCACAACATATGAGAGCACGTGTTTCTGGTGTAGCTAGCAGTTGTTTCATATGGTCAAATATGTGGCACCTGATATGAGAATTTAGCACGATGATCAATTGTGTAGTTAGCTCGAAAATGGGTGTTGAAATCACTATAAATTCAACACCCCTCACCCTTGTAAAATCACTTTTGAAAATTCTCATGATATGTTGATGAATTGCTTCCAGCCCTTTATCCTGAGAGTCACCTCCGCACTTGCTTCTTCCTTTACCCCTCTATAGCTTTCTTCCACAGATGGAAGGTTGTCTGAGCTAGATCCCCTCCATTAAGAACTTCACTTCACCATCCAAATCATTAGCCTTCATGAAATTTCGGGCAGTATTTGAAGTTACTTTTGTTTTTGGAGCAATGCTCCCTACACCTCTCCACTTTCTTCCTGTACCTCCCATTTTACACATTTTCCCTTCATTTATTAAATCCTTTATTAAAATCAAATAAAAATTAATGATGAGTTAATAATTTCGTAACCACCACAACTCTAAATCTCATTTTGTTGCCCTACATGCACCCCTTCCCTCTTCTTATTTTTTTACTTTAAAATAAAATAACAAACAAATCAAAAAATAAAAAGATATTCCAAAAACATATTCAATATTATTTAATCATAAAATATAACATAAAAATAAAATTTACAAAATATATAAATATAAAATATTAACAAAAAACTATATAAAATATTAACCAAAATAAATTAAATATACTAACATAATATTTCATACATATATTTTTTAAACAAATTTAATATATAAATAAATATAAAAAATACTAAATAATAAATAATATAAGGAAATACAATTTATAAATTTTTAAATAATTTAATTAAATATAATAAAAGAAAATAAAGTAATAAAAGAAACCCTAAAAACACAAGCAGCGCAGCTTCAAGTGCGGCCACCGTAAACCGCAGTTCCAAGTGCGGCCACCGTAAACCGCAGCTCCAAGTGCGGCCACCGTAAACCGCAGCTCCAAGTGCGGCCACCGTAAACCGCAGTTCCAAGTGCGGCCACCGTAAACCGCAGTTCCAAGTGCGGCCACCGTAAACCGCAGCTCCAAGTGCGGCCACCGTAAACCGCAGCTCCAAGTGCGGCCACCGTAAACCGCAGCTCCAAGTGCGGCCACCGTAAACCGCAGTTCCAAGTGCGGCCACCGTAAACCGCAGTTCCAAGTGCGGCCACCGTAAACCGCAGTTCCAAGTGCGGCCACCGTAAACCGCAGTTCCAAGTGCGGCCACCGTAAACCGCAGCTCCAAGTGTCGTAGCTCTAAGTGCACTTGCACGCAAAAGTGTCTAACGCCAACCGCAGGTCCAACTGCGTGACCCGGCAGCTCCAAGTGCGGTTCTCATCCCTCCCAACCGCACTTCAAGTGCGGTTCTCATCCCTCCCAACCGCACTCCAAGTGCGGTTCTCATCCCTCCCAACCGCACTTCCATGTGCGGCGGTCGCAGTTCCATGCAGTTCCATGTGCGGCGGTGCCTGATCTGCAATTCCAAGTGCAGTTAAGGCCCCAATTTCTTTCCATAAAAACGAATCAGATCAAAGAGATCAAATACGAAACAGAGAGATAAAAACGAAACAAGCACAAATTTTATCACACTCAATGCATCATACAATGACCTTAAGAAAATTTGCTCTTGAAGTTAACTCTCTGAGAAGAAGAAAATCTACACTATTGCACCAGAAGAACTTAAAAACAAATGGAGTTGGTGATGAGGGAGGAGGAGAGGAGTGCGAGAGGAAAAAAAATGTGAGCTTGAAATGAAATGCGATAAGGAAAGGCAAGGAGGAGGAAGGGAGGAAGGGATGTAGGGTTTACAAAATAATCTGAAATGCGACAAGGAAAGGCAAGGAGGAGGAAGGGAGGAAGGGGTGTAGGGTTTACAAAATAATCTGAAATGCGACAAGGCTGAACTCATTTAGAAAGGGGTGTAGGGTTGTTGCTTCAATTTAATCATTAAATGGGTCAGCTTTTTTAAAGTAAGATATTCTTTCTGAGAAGGATAGAGTTGTAGATAAAAAAAGGAAAGGAGGTGCAGATGATGTTGGTAATGTGCATGGAAAACCTCTCTTGTTTTTGCTGCTTGCTCATGGGTTCATGCTTTCCAACCATCATCAGTTTTCTTAGGTAGAATTTTGAATATAATTTAGATAAGTGGAGTAAACTTTTATAACTTTTTTAAAGATAAATTATGAATTTGATATTAATATAAATATGCATACTTTGAGTTAAGGGATTGAGGTTGATTTGGAGTTAATAAATGATTATGTTTAAACAAAACATGGTGTGACTTAATGTTTGAATTATTTAGAAGTTGCATTAATAAAGTGCTTTTGTAATTATTTTTAAAACTATTTTTTTCTCTTGGTGCTATTTTTTCTAATAGTTTTTTGCAAAAGTGAAAATAAAGTTAAAAACTAACCTTATTTTTAGCTCTATTTTTCTTAAGCGAATAATTTTTTGCTTAAACACACAAACTTAATTCCATTTTTCGCCCAAAATTCTCGCATGAACCTATTTTTACTCAAGCTAAAAATAATTTGTTTTTCTTCAAGTCTCTTTAAGTGAGTGAATATGAATGTTTATAAAAATGCAAAATGAATATTGATTTTTATTTATTGATGATCTTAGTTACACAAACTTACCTATGAGGTGGTGAAAAGTTAAAAGGGAAGTTTTTTATGAGTTGTTAATAAAATTTTTTCTTTGATATATCTCTATCTTATATTACAATTTTATTTTCAATCATTTATTCTTATATTTATTGTTTATCTAATGAAATATTATAATTGGACTATACAGGAAGATAAAGAAACGTATGCAATGTATAGCAACATTTGAAGCACAATAAATAATTTTTTAAACTGTTTTTTTATATATTTGTATATATTAGTTATTTTGTGTACGTAAAATTTGTACTTTAAATTACATTATACATTGTGCATACCCTCTATTAAGTTTATAGTAATATGGATACTTAATTTTTGGACTTTACATGAGAGAGAGTTTATTTTTAAGATATATTGTATATCTTTTATTTTATTCTATGATTATCATCTCATATTCTTTTACATTTTAAATCACTTAAAAAAAGTACTTTTTTGTGGTTTAAAATGTTTTAACAAATTTCATTTTCAATTTAAATGGGGGAAATTTATTGCGGCAAGTTTCGAATAATTTGTCAATAGAACTCCAAGCTAGCTAATAGTAGAATTAAATTGAAAAATATAATGCAAACCACTTTATTCATTAGTCAACACATTATTTTTTAAAACTGTATTTTTTTCTAGTATTTTGAGTTGAATATTTTTAAATATGTAGTTTTTTAAATATATATATATATATATATATATATATATATATATATATATATATATATATAATGTTACTAATATTTTAGGTAATAAAATAATATAAATTACCGAAAATTTTATTTTAAAATTTTTAAATAAATATAAATGACTAAATTATATATTTTACCAAATAATATAAATATTGATAGTTTATAACATCATATAAATCAGATATTACATAAACTTTTTTTAATAAAATAAATTTATATTTTTCACTAAATTACATTTGTTTTGGTAGATTCCAACTGAATTTGTTTGATTATAATTAATAAACTAATGTAAGACTTGTGGTGTTAAGTCTTTTATAAATCAATAATTAAATTTAAGGAATTTATCACCAACAAATTAATATATATGTGTGTGTGGTTTGCTAAAGTAGGTCTCTTTTTCATTTGTTACATTTTAACAATATTGGGTTTTAATAGACAAAAATACCATTATATATCATGGATTCTAACTTTTAAGGTTGATGGTATTTTAATAATTTTCATTCTCAAAACTAAATAAAAAAAAACTCAAACCCTTACTCACCTCCTTCATTCCTCTCAACCCTTTCTCTTTTCATATCTCTCCAACATTTTCTTTGTCATCCTATGATAGCCCAACTGAAAAAAAATCAGAAACATTGGTTGTTAAACAATCTTACAAAAAATAATTTTATAATGAGTTTTCATTTTATAATTTTTGTCTTATCTAATTTTATCCAATTTTCATAAGCATAAAGGAATTGATAATTGACCTAAAAAAATAAGAAACACTCGTTGTTAAACAATTTCTTACGAAAAATGATTTTATAATGAGTTTTCTAATTTTCAAACATAACATCCGTGAAATTGAAGAGATCTTGAATTAACCTTGCCTGAAGGTGAATATGTCAATGACTCAACTCTTTACTTAACATTAAAAGTTAGAATCGATTATATATAAAAGTATTTTTGTCTACTAAAATGTACCAACTGAAAAACAGACATACGCGCGTTAACAAACTCACACACACATATATATATATATATATATATATATATATATATATATATATATATATATATATATATATATATATATATATATATATATATATATATATATATGGGATAAATTGTTTTATTTTATACCTATTATCCACCAATATTATATGTATATATTAGAATTTGATCATATGTTTTAATAAAGAATTTTAAAAGAATAATTAGTTTATATATGACAAATTGCAAATCTCTTTGACAAAGAATTTTAAGAGAATAATTTAGTTTTTAATAACATTTCTAAACAATACCACATACGAACTGAAAGTTATTTTATTTTCAATCTCAAACCGAAAGTTTATTTGTTACTTCAATTTCAATATGAAACTATTATTTTCCAATCCTGTCACTCTATAAAGACATTAGAAATAAGGAATGGCTTAAAAGAGAACAAAAAAGAAAATTGTACACAATCAACATTTTTCATTTTTGCCTTTTTTTTCACAATTATTTTATATTTATCTAAATAAAGTTTAGTTTTGAAGTTTTATATCATTTATACATATAGTTAATTAATAATTAAAATTAGTTATTCTAAACTAAAAAATAGTATTACTTTGTTTATTAAAACACAATTTTAAATTCGTGAAATTTTCTGTTAAAATTGTTTTAGATAAAAAAAACTAAAAAATATCATCAGTTTTTTTTTTTCTAAAATAATACTAAATTAAAATATTTTTGGGAGAAAAACAACCATTTCAACTGAAAATTATCATTTTAATCTAGAAAATGAAGAAAAAGAAAAATATTATTAAACTACATATTTTATATTTATTATTATTCGTATAATTATAAACGTTTAATGATAATTTTATAATAATACATCATGATAACAATGGAAGTCTAATTTTGTAATAATACATCATGATAACAATATTAATATTCGTATAATTAGCATGAACCTAAGAAAAAGAAATCTCGATCACTTTCTTAAAAATCATGTTTTATGAACTTCTAACCTTCTAAATTTACTTATAATCTTTTATCATAAATTAATAGTAGTAAAAATTGACTGAAAATACATTTTTATACTATATATATCACATTAAACTCTAAGAAATAATCTAAAATCAAACCAAGCCTTAATTAAAAGAACCATGTGTAAAGAAATGTTAATTTCATATCTTACATTTAATTTATATTTTTCAAATATCGTTTACTATTTAAACATAAGAATTTTAAATATTAGTTAGTTCTGAAAATATAAAGAAAGTTTGTTTATGGTTCAGGATTAGTTTAATTGCAAGATTCTCTGGGATAAAATTGTGAATACATATACACATGCGAAAGATAATATTTTTTCAAAATTCATATAATTTTTTTTTATCGTGAAGTCTGATTTCTATATCAATATAAAAAATTTATCTATCATCTTATATAATATTATTATATATAAATCATGATATTTTAACAAGTTTTTGACAACATATGTATCATTATTTTATTAATCCGTATATTTGAAACAGACCAATTACAAGCTACCATACTCCGGAATGAAACATTAGTCATTTTAAATAACATACGAGATCTCAACATTTCTATATGGTATTGTCTAATATAATCTAGGCTTAATTACCTACTTAGTCCCCATGTTCGGAGGTAATTTGCTGTTTAGTACCCGGTTTTAAAAATGTAGGCATTTGATACCTATGTTTTGAAATTTGTATCAATTGAATCCTACCCACTTAACGCCGTTATAAATCTAACGTTTTTCTGACTGTGTATGTGATTTGTGGACGAGCGTTTGTGGACGAGCGACGAGGACGCTCGTCCAGCGAAGAGGACGCTCGTCCAGCGAAGCGAACGCCCAGTCAGGCAGAAGAGGACGCTCGTCCAACGAAGCGAACGCTCGTCCATAACCGCTCGTCCACAAATCACATACACAGTCAGAAAAAACGTTAGATTTATAACGGCGTTAAGTGGGTAGGATTCAATTGATACAAATTTCAAAATATAGGTATCAAATGCTTACATTTTTAAAACCGGGTACTAAACAGCAAATTACCTCTGAACATGGAGACTAAGTAGGTAATTAAGCCTATAATCTATCATCTAACATTTACTAATTTATTAGTGATGCATGCATGCATTATACATTGATATTCAAATTTCATTTTAAGTGAGATTATTAACTTGTTCCGCATGAAAGAAAATATTTTTTCTTATCTTAAAAATTGACTATTGTCAATAGTGTTCAAACTTCTAGTGAATATTCTTTAGTATATTGTTCTACTTTTAAGATATATATATATATATATATATATATATATATATATATGAAGATAATATCTTTTAATATAATAATATAATAATTTTTATTATATATCTAAGATATTTAGGGATAATATATTATGACATAATAGTTTATTATTTAATACTTCTAAGACACAAAATCACATTTTTATTATATTATTAATATTAATGTTAGTAAGATGACACCTACATTTTTGTATATTGTATTAACATTCTTTTAATAATTTAAGCAATTTAATTTTCAAAATAATTTACCAAACATATCATAAGATATGCTTATTTTTCTTTTCCTTATAATATAATTATTTTTCTTTTTAAAGAGTATTTTTCATGACTTATTTAAAAAACCTTGTTAAAAAATTAGACGCTAAGTGTTATTTTTATCCATAATCTATTTGAAGCTTTGTATGGGAGGCGCTGTAGAACACCCCTTTGTTGGTTCCAGGATGGAGAGGCAGTGCTGACCGAGCCAGAACTTGTACAACAAACTACGGATAAAGTGAAGTTGATTCAAGAAAGAATGAAGGCGTCTCAGAGCCGACAGAAATCATATGCTAATCAGAGGCGGAAACCGTTAGAGTTCGCAGTTGGGGATCATGTGTTCTCCGAGTGACTCATACTACTAGTGTAGGAAAAGTCATTCGTGCTAGGAAATTATCTCCTAAGTACCTTGGTCCTTATCAGATTCTGAGGCGTATAAGATCGGTCGCCTATGAGATAGCCATGCCGCCTCAACTTGCAAATCTCCATCCAGTATTTCACGTTTCTCAACTTAGAAAGTATGTGCCGGACCCTTCACACGTATTGGAGGCTGAAGATGTTCAAGTTAGGGAAGACTTGTCTGTGGAGGTGCAGCCAGTTAGAGTTGAGGAAAGCCAAACCAAACAACCCAAGGGGAAGACTGTCAGACTCGTCAAGGTAGTTTGGGATGCTAGAACAGGCGACTCTACCTGGAAGCTAGAGGACAAGATGAAGGAATCCTATCCCACCTATTCTCTGGTAAGTCTAATTTTCGGGGACGAAAATTTCAAATTGTTGGGGAGAATGTAAGGGCTTGTAAATGAATATGGGGCCACTAGGCCTTATGTGGGGCAGCCAAGCCCATCAGCCTAAGGCCAGCTTAACCTTAGGAAGGGCTCCTCAGAGTTCTTTTTCACTTTCCTGAGCTCTTTCCCTTTCTCTCTCTAAACTGAAACCTTTTTTCCTAAATAATTGCTTTGCCTTCTCTCTAAAAGATCCAAACACTGAACCGTTTAAATTTTAATTTGAAGGTACCTAAACGATCGCGGTGGCAAGAGCTTCATTTTGAACCAAACAATTTCCTGTTCCGACCGGTAAGTTCCCTTTTCCCCTTCTCTTTCACTATTCTAGAACCTAGGGCATGCAACTTTGTTGGGTTCACGTGCCTTGTACGTTTTTCCTATTCGAGCTCTAAGAGCTATGTTCTATCACCAATTTGGTGATCTGTAGGTTCTGTCAAGTTCCGCTCTGTGTGGAGGGTACTGTTAGGGCATCTACTGTGAGTTGTATTGAGCAACCCAAAAGAAGAAGGTAAGGGGAGCTAATTATTTTTCTTTGAATTATTTCTTGAATCTACTTTGTAAATGAATGCATGTTGAATTTTGGACTGTTGTACGGTTTTGTATGGTACTTTGGATTTGAAGTATATAGGATGGTTTGAATTGAATGGTGTAATTGATGGAACTGTGATTGATTGTTTTATAGTGAGTTTGATGAACTTAACTACTGTATTGGATCATGTTAGAAGTGATTTGGAGTGTGAAATCTGTTGTAACTTTAGCTAGGTAGAAAACTTGGTGATTCGATAGTGTTTTAGGTCCTTTTGGAGGAAGTGAGGGAGTGAATTTGAGAGTTAGGGGTTCTGGGTATAATTGGGCTATTGGGCAGTCTTAGCAAGTGGATTGTGACTTGTTTGAGTCACCAAATTGGTCAGAATAGGTACAAAGTGTTAGAATTGGGTTTGGGGTCCTCTAGTTATTGAGTTAGATGTTTTGGAGTAGAAATTGAGTTGGTTTAGTACATCTAATTCCTATCGAAATGACCAATGCAATACTTTACTTTCATCTATAAACATGTTTCATATCAATATTAGTGTTACAGATTTTAATTTGTTCATTTGGATATGTCTAAGATGCACCAAAACTAGAAAAATCACGTTGTTGTCAAAAACTGATAAGAATAATCGATTATCTCACTTAATAATCGATTATTTTAGTCAGAGAGTTGTATCCTCTTCAAAGCTCTCGCAAATAATCGATTATCACATATGATAATCGATTATTGTCGTCGGAAAATCATCCAAGACAGTTTTGGGTGGTTTTCGGGGTTTCGGATATCATTTTTGGACGTTCTTTAGGTCGTTTTAGGGGTTTTGGGCCTTTTCGGAACTGTTGGTGATAGTTTCAAAGTTATTTTCCTGGTCTAAGTATGAGTTTAAGGGGGTTTTTGTGTTGTTTAGTGGGTCTTCTTGGACTGTTATTGTCTGTTAATGTACATGGAATGGTTTCATGTGATTTTTGATGACTTATTAAGTTGTTTGTGGTCTTTTGAAGTATAATTAGTATTATATCTATGTTTGTATGCAATGTAAAAGTGAAAGTATGTGATTTTCAAGGTATGTTTGATGGACGTAATTCCATGGACCTCACAGGGGGTTAATGGTGGTGCCTCATGTTGTGATCCACAGTGAATTCTCTTGTTGAGATTCAAGTATGTGTAGAATGATTGCATAGCAGCTCAGTCTTGGGGGTTTTCCTGAAACTAATATGATCAATCATTCTCAAGTAGAGAGAATTGAATCATGTGGTGAGTAGTAGCAGGAGGTCCTAGTCTTGGAGGCTTCCAGTATGCTCCAGGGCGCGGAACGGACTAACCTCGTGAGTATGGTAGGGTGGAGTTGCAAAGCAGTAGAGGCCACCACGAGTGCATAACCCGCCATAGCTCGGCAATCATTCTAGTCCGGACGAGTCAGTTTATAAAGTAACAAGTCTTGTGATGTCATTTTACCATGTTTGAGTGACTTTTGCATGTCGTGTGAGGTTGAATAACATGCTTTTTATATCTAGCTCACCCTTGCTTGTTTGTGTTGCTTGTGTATGTTTCTTTTTCGATGATCATTCACTTGGGTGACAGCAGATGACGAGGAGGTTCTTTTGGAGACGACCTTGGAAGTTGAGGACAATGCTGCTGCCTAGTCTCCTTAGGATGTTATCGATTATTGTCTGTATTTTGAAATACTATTTCCCTTTAAGTTTACAGTTTAGATCTCTTTGGAGTTGAAGTTTAATTTCTGAAATTACTTTGAGATGACTGTAATCCTTAATTACTCTTGACTGCTTTCCTATATTATGCATGATGACGTCTTTATTATATGTATGTTTTTTCTATATATTTTGGGACGTCACATTTTTCTTTTTAAAGAGTATTTTTCATGAATTATTTAAAAAACCTTGTTAAAAAAATTAGAAGCTAAGTGTTATTTTTATCCATAATCCATTTTGAAACTTGTAAGGATTTGGTCCCATGAAGTTCGAATTTCCGGAATTCTAATATTTTTTTAAAAGAAAAAAAATTAAAGATATATATAATTAATATGTAAAAGAAAGTTAATAAACTAAGAAATTAAAAAAATTAATAATTTAGTATAATAAAAATGATATTTATTTTATACTAAATTAAATTTATTATTATTAAATTAAATAATAGTTATGTTTATTATTAATAATTAATAATATAAATATATTACTATTAATAGGTAATGCTTTTATAAATTTATTATTAAGTTAAATAATATTTATTATTAATAATTAACAACATAAATATATTATTTTTAATAGGTAATGCATTTATAAATTTGTTATTATTGGTTAATTTAATAAATTAATTTTTACAGTTATATTATCGTGTATATTTTTTTAAAAAATTCAACGTATAAAATCTAATAAATTCAAATATATTGATAAATATATTATTATAAAACTAATTAGCAAAAGAATCTGTGAAAGATTAGTCCTCCCTAATTAACAACTTGGATTTAATATACTATTATTTCAAGTTCCACATTATATTATATTTGTTAGAGATATACAATAGAATAATCCCTACTTAATATGTGATTTTGCTCTTGGTATGAAATGTATCTCGTAAAATTGACACTTGACACACTACAAGTGGGTGCACAAAACCTAGTTTATTGAATAAACTTCTAGTTCTAGCTTTTACATTTTAACAAAATTTCATCTTAAACATATTGCTTAATTTTATCATATGAATCCTCAAAGACACTCCAATGTGTTTTATCAAATATGCACACATACTAAAACATGAATAAATTTTAATAAGTTTATGAGTCTCATTAAATTTCTTCTAAGATTGCAAATTAAATATTTAAATATGATACATTCCTTCTTAATTGTCATTTATGCTTCATAAAATTTGTATTAAAAAAATTTTCTCAAGTAATTGCTTACTTACTGTGTCACTAATTTTTGTAAGAATTACATATAGAAAAATTTTAAACAAGATTGAGTCTCACTAAAATGCTTTTAAGGTTTAATAAGTTTTTAGTTTCATAAATTTAAAAACACTAATTAAAAAATGACATATTACATAAGTTATTTATGACATATTATATTAGTTTCAAAATTAATGTTGTCTCAAACGACATAATAAGTTTGACATATATCACATCGGTTGATCAACGGTATAAAACAAGATCATATCACATCAGTTGTAACCATAACCAATTTAGAATTGAAATATTAATTAGTGTTGAACAAATCATATTACATCAGTTGTCTCTAAGAACTGATATAATATGTCCTTACTCTTTTGAAAAATAAAACATATCACATTAGTTAAGTTAAGAATCGATGTAATATACCACACATTTGTAACTTAATTCATGTGATATATACTGTTTTTTTTAAAGAACAAAATGTTGCTAGCTACAACACCATATCATGTTGTAATCAAATTTACATAGATTCCATATTGTTGAGAATGACAATATTTGATGTTTTGATGTAATAAATCCTAAAGTTTTACTTAAACATCAAGACTTCTCATCAACTACAATAACACACTTTAAATGTCCAAATAAAACATTATGCTAAAGAGAATGAGTACTAATATTTATGCCACATGAAATATCTTGTTCATTCATTGCAAATTTCTTCAAAAATGTTCGTAGCCAATGATTCGTCATTGTAAAAAACCTGTAGTAGATATAATACACACACACACAAACACACACACACACACACAAACAAACACACACACATATATATATGTTAGGAACAAGAAAAAAAAAAGGAAAGAAAGAAATAAAGGAGACAAAAATTTAACGGAGTTACTGGGGACATAGTTCTGGGCGATATAGTAAATCTGCGCATTTTATAACGTAGCAGAAATTTACGTTATAATATGTTGAACATATTATAACGTAGTTTCTAAAATCCGTCATAATATGCGTAGTTTATTATGACAAATTTTCGTTTGTCCGTTATAATAAGTGGAAGGTAACATGACGTAGAAATTTTTGTACGTTATAATATGTGATTTATTATTACGTATATATTTTTGTACGTTATAATATGTGATCAACGTATCATGACGTACATGGTTTAGTACGTTATAATATATGTTTTTTTTTAAAAAAAAAAATTAATTATTACATTTAAAAATTATAATAATATACTTGTATTATCATCTTATTCCATCAATTTATAGTTAATATAGCTTCAAATAAAAATATTTAATGAAACTAACAAAATAAAATTCATTTCAAACATTAAATAGTGTAATATTTAATACATCATTTATATTATACATATTTAAATGATTCATATACACTTGTGTTAAATGATTCAGTAGTAGTTGATTCACATCGTCTACCCATGAACAAATCTCTACTCATTGACAACAATTTGCATCCCCAAACAAATGCCCAGAAATGGAACACTATGTTCTTGGGCATACTTAGTCGCAAGAATTTTCCCTTGCATTCCTCCATCACCAAAACCTCTTGGAACTAGAACACCATCAACGCCCTGCAAAATAAGTCCAATTACAGAAAACCAATAAATAATATATCACTATATGAGATTTTAACATATATATCAATATTAAAGATCTGAAAATGGAATAAATATGTTTAGTCTAAATAGTAGGAATACCTTTAAAAGATTCCATGCAACTTTATATGCCTCAGGATCCTGCAGCAATATATTTTAATCAATCGTCAGAGGGTTGCAATATATTTTATATCCAAACACTTTAGGATAAATTCAAAGCAAAAGGTTTAGGATATTGCATGAACTTAAACCACTTAAAATGCAAAAGTATGAAATTCAATTTTAAAAGAAAAAAGAAAAAAAGAAAACCATCAAAACCATGAAATTAACAAATTAAACTACATAAATACGGTTCCAGCAGTGCTTCAATAAAAGGCATGGACTCAATATCCCCTGCATGAAAGAAAAGTCATTGTAAATTTAAGAAAAGTTATATCTTAATTTAGAATAATTGAATGGATATCGAAATATAATATTAAATCTAGCAGCCAAAATAATTTAAAAAAAAGCTTTTCCTATAACATAAAATGAAAGGCCAAAAACTCTGTCCCATAGTTAATAGATAATTTTATAAATCACACACTGATAGATCCTGATCAACTACCATCACACATTCAGAACAGGGTTAGTAACAAAGTCATCAAACAGAAAAGCCACCATTAAAAGGCATGAAAGACGAAACCTGTTTTGTAGAGTTAAACCTACAAGTTACTAAAGGAAAAATGCAAATGTAAACTAAGTTACTTGGCTGACATTAAATGAAAACTTTAATTCAAGTAGAATGAGTTAGTAGTATACGGGAAAGAAATGTTATGAATGAAAGAAGTGAGGAAAGATACTATTAGAGACCAAAGAGAATCCATTGATACAATAGATTACATTTCAAACCATAAAATAATATGCACACAGATGACTCAGGATTTTCAGAAAAAGCTTTCAGCTAAGTTAATAACTAAATGTTCCAACAATCTATCAGTACAATAAGGTTGATAGATACCTGAGTCAGGTGTGCCCATGCTTCAAGAAAATTTCTATCAATTTGAAGTGATTTTAGATGTGCATCCTCAGCTTTCTTATATTCACCAATTGAAGATAATGCTAAACCCTGTAAAAGAAAGTGTTTACTCAGAAAAATAATAAAGCGATTCAAGTGAGATCTTACTTAAGTGTTATGTGTGCAAGAAAATCATTTATAATAAAAAGTGATTCAAGTGAGATCTTACTTAAGTAACTGAAAATTTCAATCACCTTCTTTTCAACTATATATATAATAAGATCACTAGTCAAACAGTTCCTTAACATGGCTCTACATAAGTCTTGACAACTGCACTAGTTTTGCTTAAACAATACATATTTGACCCAAGTGTTAATGCCTAAACCAAATCAAGTTTCTACTCCTTATAAGTCAAATCAAACATAAGTAAAAACCAGATTTCAAGATCATTTCATTTTCTGTACCAGAAGAGATCCATTTCATTAAGGGTGGGTGTCAATGGGACATACCTAACATGAAGCATTGATTAACTAAAATACCCAGGTTAAAAAATAAATAAATAAATTCCAATCAGCAATGCGAATTGGGTAAACTTCAAAAAAATTTACAAATACTAAGATCGAGTAAGCCACCCCACCTCAACAAACTCCCCCAAGGCTGCCCGAGCTTGACCTCTCCTCTTTCATAATCTCCTCTTTCATAATCTCAATAACAAACTATAAACATCCAAAACAAAACAATTAGAAACATCTGGCTCACCTGATACATTTTTCTAGTAGTGATGTTATTGTCGCCAGTTAATTTAATGTCCAAAAATCGTTCGTAGTTCCCAAGATCAAGTTCAAGCTTCCACAAACAAAAAAAATAATGAAAATGGCAATCTAAAACTTCAGAGGAAAACAAACTGCAGATATCCTCTTTTACTACGACTCAAAAAGTTTTAGCTTGCACTTATGAAGTAAAATGAGAAAATGAAAAGAGCAGGGGAAAGTATAACATAACATACAACCTCAACCTTCCATTGAATTTTGAAGGAAATAAAAAATCTAATGACTGTCATCTTGTTGTAGAAAATTTTCATTTGCTTACCTCTCCGCTATCATCTAAGACGAAAACCTCCGCATGCTCGAAAGGAGACATTGTCCCCGCATCAGTGTTCAAGTAGGGGTCTGCAAATGATGGAAAAATTAAAACAAAGATAAAAACAGTGAAAATAGCATTCATTACTTTACATAATATGATAATAAAAGCAAACATGTTTTATTAAAATTTCTATAAATATGAAAATTAAATTAACAGGGTAAAGAGGGGAAAAGTGTTACAGAAAAGAATGTGAACTATAACTACGGTTGGAAGAGCAGCTCTGAGAAGATGACTGTAGGTGCGACGCGAATCCTCGAAGCTTCTTCCAAAGAGAAGACGTAGCGAAAATATGACAAAAACTCGAAGAAGAACATGAAACAAAGGATTAAACTTGATAGAAACCCTAGAAGAAGAAGGAAACCTATTCTGGACCGATTGATCGGTGTAAATCAAAGTTGAATCGGTGGAAAATGTTTCTAATGGTGAAAACAAGGTTTTAATCGGTGGGATCGAAGGGAAATGGTGAAAAGGAGAAGAAACCCCAACAGAGGGTTTAGCTCTATGAATGATTCGGTGAAAAATGAAGGATAGAGGAAATAGAGATGATTCTGTGAGTGAAGAAGCCTTGCCGTGATGATGAACGACGTGCGACGAGGAGATGTCTCTCGAGAAGGAAGACGCCAGGAAACCGAAATGGAGAGAAATGAGAGTGAGGCTCTCTGATGTGAGAAATGAAAGTGCTCTCTCGAATGCGCGAGAGGAAATGAAATGAGACCTCCAAGCGTGACAGCGAGCGAAGGAATACGCTCCACAACGTGGCTGAAGTTCTGAAAATGATGTGGCTGATGACGGAGATGCCGAGAAATGCAAGTGAGAGGGATGAGACGAATAGCGGAAGAAAAGAATGAGAGCGAACTTGAATGAAATCTAGCGAGAGGGAAATGTGAAAAATTAAAGAGGAAGAGATATTATAACTCATTTCTAAAACTCCGTTATAATACATCTTTGAACTTATTTACAAGTTTACCATCGCATTTTATATTATAACTGATTTTTAAAACTACGTTATAATATGTTTGACACTTATTTACAAGTTTGCCACTGCGTTTCATATTATAACTGATTTACAAAACTACGTTATAATATGTCCTATTTTTATTACCATCTTGCCACCGGTCAACCTAGTATGACGGATAATTTTTATACGTTATAATAGCTTCGTTATAGAAAGGTATTTTTCCACTAGTGCTTGAAGCTTGATTTACATTATCACTTAGTGTAGTTGCCTTCATCATCAATTACTCTTGAAGGCCAGTTGAGGCAATACAAAGCCTCAGCTTATTTTGTTATGATAGTCTTGGTCAACATATCAGCAGGATTATTTTCATGTGGAATCTTTGATAAAGACGAGTCTCCATCATTTATCAGATTTCTGATAAAATAATACTTCAATTCAATGTACTTGCATCTAGAATGAAGAACTAGATTTTTAGCAAGATATATAGCACTTTGACTATCAGTGAATAATGGAGGGTCATCTTGATATTTCCCTAATTATATTAAAAGGTTCTTCAACCGTATTACCACCTTCATTGCTTCTGAGCTAGCTACATACTCAGCTTTAATGGTTGAGAAGGAGACTCTTCCTTGAAGTTTATACTTCCAACTAATAATTGTACCACCCAACGTAAAAATGTAACATGTTGTGCTCTTTCTACCATCCAGATCTCCTTTCAAGTCTGCATCAGAGAACCCTTGTAAAGTTTATAGATGCATATGACACTTTAGACATGTAAGATTCTTCTTTTTCTGTATGAGAAGATTGTCCTTTTGAAAATATTAAGTGAGTTCCCAAAGGTGTATTTATGGTTTTATCATTTTCAACATTGAATCTATTGAGCAATTTTTCTATACATTTCTCCTGAGATAAGTTCAAAATAACTTCAGATCTATCCATGAAGATTCTCATACCAAGAATTTGTTTGTTTGGGCTAAGATCCTTCATTTCAAAATTTTCTAACACTTGTTTCTTCAACTTGTTAATTTCTGCCATATTAGCTCCTACAATCAACATGTCATCAACATATAAAGCAAGAATGATATAACCATCAACATATTTTGTTGTCAGAATTTCTCCCTGGGTGCCCCTCCAGGGGCGCTGAGCCCCATTTGCTTCGGAAATCTCGTGCCCGGGCGCACTTCCAGGGTCGTTGAGCGTGACCTTCGCTGATGTGTCAATTTGAGTCTATTTAAACCTAATTTTTTTTCTGTTTAACGTTGTCCTAAAGAATGTAATTTATGTTCAATTTAGTGCTTTTTGCAGATAACGTTTAAATCGTTAACGATGTACTGTCTAGCTATGCAATAAATGATACATCACCCTTGACACGTCATCATCATCTCCTACCTCCAGAAACCTAATTTCCCCTACACAGAAACCCTAGCCACCACCTAACCCTAACCGCCGATGCCACGATCACGGTCACGGCCAACCACCATATTCGTACCTCCATCATCTTCTCCGTCCAGCAACCACCCAAAAACACCACCCATGGCCACCTACCAGTACCTTCATTGGCGCCACCCGTGCATCCAACAACAACAACCACAGAACCCATTATCGCGAATCAAATAAACCCAAAATGAAAAAAAGAAATTCATGGAAAAACGGAGAAGAACCCTCATCCCCAACAGAGAAGAACCCTCATTCTAAGTTCAGAAACCCTAACATTCCCAATATGAACCTGCATCCCCCACTTCGCAAAACCCAAAACCCAGACCTACAGGGACGAACAGAATCCCTAACCACTCGCAAAACAGAGAAGAACCAAGAATTTCCCAAATCAATTTTGAAACGAAAATCATATATTCCAATTTACAAAAACCAGATAACACAACAAAAACGCCCAAATCGAAACCCTCAATCGCGAGTCCTATTGCCTCGAAACTGCCTGAGAACGGTGGGCTTCTCGCATCGCGACTACATCGGAGATTGAACCTTCGTGGAGGCGAGGCTGCTTTAACCCTCACCGTATCGCGAGAAAGGAGTTCGCTCTCGTTTCTGCGAAATTCTGACAGACCCACTATGGTCAATTGGATCATCGCAAGCTTCACTTTTCCTCTGGCGGCGCAGGCGTAAGGAAGTCTTTGCTCCTTGCATTCAAAAATCCTAATTTTTTGGGTGGGGAAGGGGCTGCCACGTGGCAAGACAGGTCAACAGTTAAATGACATGACATTCACTTATTGCACAACTGGACAATGTACCGTTAACGATTTAAACGTCGTCTGCAAAAAGGACTAAAACATAAATTACATTCTTTAGAACAACATTGAACAAAAAAATTAGAACCATTTCGAATAAAGCTGACAAAAATTGGTATTAAGCCTTTTATTTAACTGTTTTTTAATTTATTATTTTTAAATTAAAATAATTATTTATAATAAATTCTAAAAATTAATTATATTTTTTTTATAATTGTAATTATAATAATTTTATTATTATAAAAAATAAACATGCACTAGTCTATATATTTAAGGTTTCTTACCTAAAAGATATATAATTACCAATTATCTACTGATCAAATTTATAAAAAAAAACCAATTTTACTAATTATTATACTTAAATATAATGTTAATTTGTATATCTTTCAAAGATTTGATGATAGTTTTATACTTCAATTTGTTTAATTTTTATTAAAATAAAGAACAAGTCATGCAGTAAAATTTAGTCATTTTTATTAAAATAAAGTACGAATTGTGTAGTAAAATTTAGTCATGAAAGTATATAACTTGTTTATGGATATAAAAGTAAGTTGGAATTATTATAAGAGATTTTCTTTTTCACATTGTTTTCTAATTTTATCTTTTAAATATTTTTAAAATAAAAATAACTATTTTATCAATTTAATTTTTTAAATAATTATTTCTTTAAATTTAAATTATTTATTCAAATTCAATCATTTTGTTAATTTGATTGTTTTTTTTTAAATTTAACTATTGTTTATCATAAAATACCAATAAATTATAAAAATTATTTATATCTAATTTTATAATAATAATAATAATTTTATTACTTTTTATTATCCTAAAACGAACGTATTTCACTAATAAATATAGTAATAATATAATTTAAAATATTGCAGTTATAAAAACTATAAGAACTAATTCAAATCGAATTATAAAATAACAATTTGGTTGAATTTAAATTTTATATTAAATTTATCAAAGTTAAATCCAACAACATTTAATTTTCATATCCAATTACAATATCTAATTATTAAAAAATAAAACTAAATCCTAATTTAAATAATGTGGAATGGGGTAAAATTGTACTGCAATAAATTTATATGAAAAAATCAGCTTATTAATATAATATTATTGTAGTTCCTTGCTACCAACAATCTATTTTTACTCCCTAAATTATCCTTAAGTTATATAATTTTTTAATTTGGTAGTAAAGTACATATTTAAATAAGTATAGCAGGTCTCAGTATTGTTTAGATATTTATCTATAAAATTATTTAAGTTAAAAAAAAAAGAGATGATAAGATTTTAAAAAACACAGGAAACCGAACCTTGTATCCAATTTGCTATCAATTCCAGTATCCGACACTGCAACAGCAATAAGTTTGGGTTAAAAATAAATAAAAACTATCCAAAGGAAAAATAAAACCCCAACATCCAAACCTCTTTCATCTAGGCGGCGGAGGCGGCGGTCGTGCACGGCGGTGCTTCACCTTCTAGATTTCTTTCATCTGTAAGTATTTCGGATCTATCGAGGCCTTGAAGAACTCCGCTTCTCACTGTTCATCGTGAGCAGCTTCTCTTAATTTATTTATCGCATGCTAGGTTTCGAGTTCTTGAAACAAATTGAATCGACAAAGTTTCTCCGTGTGTACTGGCGCTTTTCTTCAATCAAGTTTCATATGTCTTGATTTTGACCAAACCGTTTTCTTTCCCCCATTTTCTTGGCTATCGACATTATGATAGAGCCGAGACCGAATGAGTCTTATAGCTTCCATATGGAGAAATATGGGTCCTATTTGGTCGGTCTTATGTTATGTTATATGCGATGCATTCACATACCCTTTAAGGATGTTGCACTGTCTTCTGATTCTTAATGCGATACAAGTGGTGTTTCTATCACTTGCTGTTCTCAATTATTTTATTCGATTTAGAAATTATTACAATTTATTGACTATTTTACCGCTTTAGTTGGTGCGGATGTGCTATGTTGGCTGGTTTGTAGTTGTAGTAAATAGGTCTTTACTAGAGCGTGGGAGTGAGATTCGAAGAGGTTGTGGCATCTTGCTTTTGCAGTGTGTTGGTGACAATCTTATTTCTGGAAGAGTCAACTGTGTTGTACTAAAATTTTGAATATCCTTTTCCCTCTTCATTAATTTCATGTAGACCTTCCTAATATTCTTTTCCTCGTATTTTTAGCTGTGTGCCATGTTTTGTAATTCCTTCTTACTTATTTTGAAGTTCCTGGTGGTAATTCCTTGACCTTGAGCTGTGTTAAGTGCCATGATCCTGGACCAAACAACAAATGATTTTGAAGCACGAATGATTGGAATGTTTTTTAATTAATGAATTGATATATTTTTTCACAGAAGGTTGATGTATTAATCTTGGTGATGTGTGCTCATCCTGAAATCTTCTTTATGTTGTGGCTCTTTGGCCAGGTTGCTTAGAGGCTATAGGAGATAATGAGTAAATTTTAGATCTAATTGGTTTTGTCTATCGACATGATTGACAGTAGAACATTATAGTGTTATTTGATTGATATTTCCAATTTCACCCAGTAGGAAAAATGCTTAATTGTTGTTACTGTTGTTGAAGTGGGAGAAAGTGAAGATTCATCTGTTTATTGAAAAGATTGATTTGAGTGGTAAATGTTCCTGGGTTATTCTTTGGAAGCAATTCAGTACATGCTACCAACTTACTAAGGGAAAGTCTGGTACAACTTCACATATGTTGGAAATGGGTCTAATAAGTCACATGATTGTCCAGATTCATGTGGCTATTAGAAATATGTATTTAGTGCCCTTTACTACTATTAAATGTAAAACTCTTGAATCCATATAAATATAAGGTTGCTGGGCTATTTTTACTGTAGCAATTCACTACGTATTATTGTTCAACTTTGTATTAGAGTGGGTTTGATCTTTCTCTTTCTGTCTGCTCTTGTGGTGAAGTTTCTTGTCCAGTCTGCTGTTGTTTGCTGCTGCTGCTGCTCGTGGCTGGTCGCACTGTTCATGACACTGCTAATTACAGTTGCTCACTGTTTATGTTCATTCATGATGGTTCACATCACTTTTTGTAGTTATTGGTTGTTCTTTTCTTTACATTCCCGACTTGTCTTATGTTAAAAAAGTTACAAGGGAGAACCAAAAGAAATTGAAAAATAATTAGTCTATAATATTTAGGCTATACAAGAAGTGATATTCTCTTACACATTAAACTCATGGGTCCAATTGTACCAAATTGAAACTGTTGAAGTAAATGCTACTAGTGGAAGAGTTCACACGTGGGATGAGCCATGGAACAATAGTCAACTTTTTTACTGAATTTGACAATATTTTTCCTATTACTCTTTGGTGGTACAAGGTTCGCACCAAAGTAAACACAATAACCTACAGTGGACCCCCTATTACTCGTATCAGTTGCCAAATTTGTGTTTGAGTACCTAATGATGTTAGTGTCTTTTATCAGTGTAACCAAGTCTTTTTTCCGGTGACCCTTTAATGTATCAAAGGATGCAAACAGTTGTACCAGGATGCAGTTTTCATGAGTAAAGAATTGACTAACCATGCTGATATGAAAATGTGTATCTGGTCACATATAGCAAAGTCCTTGCCTGCAGTAGAAGAATTAAAGATATTTTTTTGTGACTGATTCATTAGAGGATATCATAGAAAAACTTTTTAAGTTTTACATGGTCTTAATTTTGAGAAGTCTACACTCATGTTTTTATCATGTGATCAAATTTTAGCTGATGATCAATTCCTTTAATGAACTACTTCGTCACCAACCTTCTTTGGGAGCCTACCTTGTTAAAAGGTGAAAATTCAATTGAAGTTATGGAGCAGCAAAATGGTAGCACACAAGGAAGAGGAAGAGGTCATAGCTATTGAGGAGGATGTGGTGGTTAGGTGGATGTCCTTAATGCACATATTGCAAGAGAGTGGGTCATACCCAAGAAAGTTGCTACTCCTTGCATGGTTTTGCAGACAAGGCAGACCACGTGTCTAAGTCTAATAAAGGAGAGTTCAAGTTCATTGATGAGGAGTAATAAGTGTACAAGATTTAAAATTTGAAAAATTCAAGCATCAAGGTTAACCTTCTTTGGTGCTAAGTCTTTCTACAACTTGTATTTCTCAATTTGTGGAAGGTCAAGATCCATGGATACTTGACACAGGGTCCTTAGATTACATTTATAGTAATAGCTCTTCATTTCATTTATATTTTCTTTAGAAATTCTTCACCTTGTTACTCTAGTCAATGGATCTAAAGTTGTATCTAAAGGAATTGGTCTAGTTCTCTTATCCCCTTTAAATCTTTCTGCCTTTTACAATCCTCACTGTCTTTATAATTTAGGCTCTCTAAGCCAATTAACATTCTCTTTAAATTGTTCTATAATCTTTGGTGTTAATTCCTTTGTCATATAAGAATATGGTAGTCTAGTTGGCAAAGGACATGAATCACAAGGATTTTATTATTTGAAAAACAGCCCTCCTTTGTCCGGTTTTTATACCTTAAGTTTGAAGCTTTTTGCATGATTGTCTGTCTGCCAAGTATAGCCAATTTGGAGATAATAGCTCCTAATCTTAAGCAACTTCAAGTGTTAGAATGTGAATAATTTCGACTAGGAAAGCATGTTAGGTCATTATTTCCAAATCAAAATAAAAAAAGATATAGCTTAGTTTAATTTTGATTTTTTTTTTGTTTTTTTCTTTTCAATATATACATAATGTTCTGTCTGTTATTGATATCCCACTCATGTAAATTATAGGTAAATCTCCAAGATATGTGAAACTTTTCAAAAGACAGTATGAGTGACGACATATTTGATGGACAGTTGCTTGCTGAGAAGTTGTCGAAAGTCAGCAATACACCACAAAGCATTCAACGTATCCTTCATTGATCCCTATTTTTTAATTGTTTTTGTTTTTAATGACAATTTTCTGTTTGGTTGTATATGCATTATCAGGTTGCCAACACATTATTCATGCTATAACTTTGAATGTCATGATTTATTCATTCCATGAAGTACAATTGCAACAACACCTCAATTTGGCATTTTTGGATTTAGAAAAATAGATGTAAAGAAATGTGACCTATATCATCTTGATGTAAAATCAGTTTTTCTTTTATTTGCTGCTCGAGTTGAAATGTTGCCTACATAGAGTAACATTTGTTTTTGAATTAGGATATGTCTAAATTTGGGCAGACAATGGATGTGATGTTACTATGATATAACTTTGACTTGTAGTACCTATAGATTTTTTTTTTGTATTTTATGCTAAAATGCCCATTACACTTTGGTCCTGCTTCGACAAATTTCTCCACATGCACCCTAAGAGAATGTTTTTTTTCTTTCTTAAATTAGCTAATACACAATTTTTTTTAGAGAAACTGTATGGAAGAGTTCTACAAATTAACTTATGCATAAACTAATTTTAGCTTATGGAGAATTTTATTTAACTCTTTTCTTTTTATTTTAATTTCTTTGAATTGTTACGGAGAAATTTATCCGATTATATTTTTTTCATTTACTTTTTTACTTAAGTACCATGAGAAATATTTCTTTTTTAGTTGTGTTTATTGTTGGGAAGCTGGTATTTTGGGTCTTAAATACCCTGACTCTTATCAGACCATAGGAGGGATTGTTGCATCTTATATTATTCGTCTGTTAAGCATCCTGCTTGTGTTCATAGTGAGGGAAAATTGTTGCTGCTATTGAAGCTTTCTTTATTGACGCTTTTACAGGAAATCTGTGATAATTTTTGGTAAATATTTTCTTTATATGATGGTACTGTTTGTTTCATTTGAAATAAAAACAGGTGAATATCAGTCTTTTACACCTCTGACATGTTTTTAACCCTTACCAAGTACTATATTTGACCCTTTGTATAAGCAACAAATTCGTGCATTTTTTGTTTCTCATTATACGGAAAAAATTACCCATTTTTCAAATATATTAGTTTCTAATATCTTTTTATACCCTTCATGTATTGTGAAGTCTATGAATGAAACGCCCAATACTCCCAATACGTGCAAGGGCATGCATTCATTGGCAGAAAAATATATTCATTGGATTATAGTAGTGTCATTAAATATAACTACCCTTAGTTCACTTAGTTCTATGGGTTATTAAATAAAATTTAAATTTATCACATGATTAGTTAAAATTGACTATTTTAATTGAACTTGATGAATTAATTACTTGTTATATATGATTGGAGGTAGTAAAAAACAAGAAACTTTATAAGGAAATCACCTGCAGCAAAGAAGTAAAGACTGAAGAAGCAATGTAACTAAGAAAAGCATTGTCGGTACAGACAATAATGGTATTTGGTCAACTGAAACTTAATTGAAGAGTGTGAAGGGGACTAGATGAAAGAATTCTGAATGTTATAGTCATATCTTTTCATGTTGCCGAAATCATCCCCAGCCTGAACGTGTAAAGAATGTTCTTCATAACACTATAGATATTCTGTATAGTATGCTAATTTTTTATTGAATATTTATTGAATTATTGGGTGGAGGGGTGAAAATTTGTGGGTGTCCTCTCGTGTTGGATCTTTTCATGGTAACATGTTTATGAAGATTTTTTAGTATTTGCTATTTATGCAGTTATATGGTGAATTTTAGATGGGAGTAATTTATTTTTGAAAATGTCTCTTTGCTCTTCCTTTTATTCATTATGGTGGGACGTAAGTATCTTTTTGGCCTCTATTAATTACTCGGCTGAAGTTTTGTTTATGGTTCTTGTGATGGACTTGCTAATACTGTTATGAAATTGGGCTGTAGTTTTTTTGCCCTGTAGTTCATTATTTTTTCTTGTGTAGAAGTTTCGGCCCCTTTCCAGTGTGTTTTTTCACCGTTGCATTATTTAGTTATTTCAATAACTCACAATAACATATTCATTTCTGTCGTACAATCTCTTAAATTTTAGCTATCATTTTGATGATTATAACGAGTTTTTAATCAGAGAAAGAAGTGTGTATGAATCATCAAGGGGACAATGAATACTGTAAAACGAAATAAAGCCGCAAAACAAAGGAACTAACAAAAGATTATTTGTCCCTTTACAAATCCTTAAGAGAGGCCCCTCCCACATCCATCCCAAGAGACAGCGAACATATGGTATAGGGAAGCTAAAGATAACTTGTTTAAAAGTTTGTTTGAGATGTATTTGTGCCTGTCAGTAACAGAGTTATGAATAAGCTAGTAGCATTTTTCCTGTTGGTAAATGATAGTAGCATTTTTCTCATTTTACTTCAGTTGTTCAATCTATTTTCCTTCACATTATTCCTCCTTCCTCTTTCTGGTTATCTATTAGTGAGATTTGTATTGCTATCTGTATTTCTTAAGCAATAATTCAGCCTTGTCTCGATGGTGTATTTCTCACCAGAAGAGAGCAAAAGAAATAGTTGAAACTTGGGTTAAATTATTCAATGCTTCCCACAAAGATCAGCGTATCGCTTATCTACACTTGGCTAATGACATATTGCAAAATAGTAGACGGAAGGGTAGTGAGTTTGTCAATGAATTCTGGAAAGTTCTTCCAGAAGCTCTAAGGCGTGTATGTGAAAGTAATGATGACTCTGGCAAGAAAGCAGTAGTCAGACTAGTAAGTCTCATTTTTGCTCTTTACAAATTTTCCAAGTTAATTGTATAAGACCACAGTATGATTATTCTCTTCAATCTTTTATACTTTGCTTATATTGTAACGGTGTAGAACTGTAGGAGCCTGGTTTGGGTGATATCTTGTCCCTTTCTATTTTTCTGGGAATTTTCCCTTTTTATTAGAATGAGTACACTGAATTGTAAGGTATATTGTTCAGAATGTTAAAACTGTTCAGGTTACAGTATCTAACTTGTCTATATTGTGCTGTAGTTTTGAATTCAATGTTGTAATTGGTATATATTTCTCCTGCATCATATATCAAACATTTATCCCTCCAGGTGTGGGTTTCTTTTCTGGGAATTCATTTATGCCAAGTATAATCCACTAAAGTATCATATTCTATCTAATTTTAAAGCATGTGTTCCCATGGGATGCTTTGAAAACCCAGATCATTCCTTGATTTGGAAGGGGATGATGGTTCAAGGTTTTAACTTACAATTTATGTACAATTGATTAAATAGAATAATCCTCTTTTCAAAGTTCTTCTCTATGCAAGTTGGTATCAGAGCCCTCAATTATGTGGCCTTTGTTTTTGTTGTTGTTGCCAGCCACTGTTGCAGTGACAAGTGCTAATACTAGATCAATGCATTCTTAAGCAGTGCAGTTTGCAACTTGCAGTCGTTGCCAAACATGGTTTTTGTCAATCGTGCAAGTAAGCCACATGTGACCCTATGGTGGTGCTTCATCCACTGTGGATAACTCCCCTTTTGTAGCCTCAGGGTTCAGTTTCATCTTACCTTTTATTCTTTGGTGACTCTTTGAAAAGCATTCTCTTTTTCTTTGAACAGAATGCCATTGACTCTCATTTCTTGCTATGGAAGAAAAATGAATGAAATGTATGTTGTTGACTGAATTCTATGTTAACACCTCTATGTTAACAGCCAATGGTAAAACAGTTGTAACTTACTGACCATGACAGTTGTACCAGACAACTACTTACTAAATTAGTTACATCAAACTGATAACTAACTACTATACTAACAACGGCAGTTTTATTTTGTACAATGGAGTATATACTCACGTCTCCCTGCAAACTCAAGGTGACTGAGTTTGTGCTTAAGAAAAGAAAATCTAGTGACAAAGGCTTAGTAAACAGGTCAGCCCACTGATCTTGATCAGGAGTGTGCTGCACCACCAGTTGCTTATGCTAATGAGATTTTTTGTTCTCCGGGCAGCACATAACAAATTATGAAGAACAAGTTGGATATTAGGATTATAGGCTTACTGAAACCTAGATGTACTACAGCTAGAAATGGTCAAACCTGGCCCATTACCGATGAAGATCAGGTCCTTCCAGTAGTGAGGGTTTCTGTATATTTGGTGAATTATTTGTTACATGATAAGAATCAGGAAACCATGTAGAAGCTGTGGCAGGAGCAATGTTAGCAAATTGACTTAAGAATGCTGGGGGGATTGAATTGCTGTGAGGATCACGACTGTATAGGGACCAGGAAAATTAAAATAGCATAAGGTGGTTGTGGAGAGTTGCACTGATTTGAAGCTGGATGACACCACTGCCAAGACTCGTTCGAAGCACCATTGATCAATGGAGACAGCCTCAAACTTAGGATTAAATGATATAGCAACTTAGTGCGCTATGACCACAGTGAAAATTGCACTGATTTGAAGCTGGTTGATACCAGTGCCATGACTAGTTTGAAGCACCGTTGGTCAATGAAAACAGCCTCATTATGACGATTGAATATGTCCATAGTGAAAATAGACTTATCATGTGTTGGGCTTTTGCCACCACGACCACATGCATGACCAAAATTGCCTTTGGGAGCACCACGCCTGTTAGAACCTATGAAATTGGATTATGAATTGGGATTTGTAATGTTAGGGTTTATTTAGATGCAATATTGGTACTAACATGATTTTCACCATCAAAAGTGAGGGTTTGATTTGTAGTATCAACATGAATGAAATTGATAGGTGTGTAATGACATTGGAAGCTGAATTTGGGAGTTTGTAGTATTACTTGAACTTTGTAAGGAAATAAAGAATTCTTTCATTGATAACAACTGCACAAATTACATTCTAATAATCTCTTATTGTAATAATTAAATTCTTCAAAACGAGGAAATAGTATTTTAAAATGAATAGGAAGATTCTAAAGATATATTTCCTAATCACTATGGAGTTGTTGAAAATATTTTTGTCCTAATGTTGAAAATAGTGAAATTTAGGTATACCATTAATTCATTTGTGTATAAAAGACACATGGTTTAATATATTTATAATAATAATAAAGGAAAATATGGGCTAAACCCATATACACATAATATTGTAACTAACATAAGATATTGTAACTATTAATATCTTAATAATATCTAACACTTCTCCTCTAGCTGGTGCATATAAATCATATGTACCAAGCTTGTTACAAATATAATCAATTCTAGGTTTATGTAAAGACTTAATGAAAATATATGTTAATTGATCACTTGAGTTTACAAAATCAGTCTGGATCTCCATATACAATCTTTTCTCGAATAAAATGACAATCAATCTCAATGTATTGGGTCCTTTGATGAAAGACATAATTAGAGTTAATGTGAAGAGCAACTTGATATTCACATATAAGTGTCATTTGAGTAACATCTCTAAGTTGCAATTCTTTAATTAATTGTTTAAGCTAAACAAGTTGAAAAGTAGTTGAGGCCATAGCTTTATATTAATCTTTTTCTCTAGATCTTGCCACAACACTTTGTTTCTTGCTTTTCCAAGAATTCAAGTTACCTCCAATGGAAACATAGTATCGAGAGTAGATATTCCATTAGAAGATCCTACCCAATCAACATATGAATAATAGACATCTTTAATATGGTTACTGTGACCATATAGCAAACCTTTTCCATGAGATTCTTTATTATACTTTAATATACGAATGACTACATTCTAACATTCTAATGATCTGTAAATGGGGAATTAAGAAATTGACTCAATCACACTGATTGCAAAGGAAATGTCAGGACAAGTAACAGTAAGATAGTTCAATTTTCCAACTAATCTTTTGTACTTCTCAAGATCTAAGAAAAGACCCCTTTGATTTGCTAGGAGTTTGGTATTGGGATTTATGGGTCTGTCAACAAATTTTGAGTTCATCAACACAGTTTCCTCCAAAATATCCAATGGATACTTCCTTTGAGATATAACAATAGCATTGTTAGATTGTGATACCTCAATCACCAATAAATATATAAGTTCGCCAAGATTTTTGGTCTGAAAATGGTGACAAATGTGTTGTTTCATCCGAGAAATGTCATGGTGATCATTGCATGTAAGAACAATATCATCAACATATACCATTATATAAATGCACCCCACTCTTGAGTTACAATAAAAGACTGAATGATCTACCTCACTAGCACAACTCACGGAAAATTAGATAAATTGGACAAATTGGGAACAAGCTACTGCATTTTTCCAAGACTAGGATGACCCAACAGAGTGAGATGGAGAATCCATAATCATGCCAACATGTATAGAAGGTCGTAGATGATAAAGACCTTGAGACTCACATCGGGTGCCAATCATCTGTCTTGAAATTTGTTCTTATAAAGAAAAAGGATCATTGGTAAAAGAAATAACACAATCAAGGGAGTCTGTGAGATGAATGATGGATAATAAAGTTAAATGGAGACTCAGGAACATAAAGAGCATCAATGGACAAAGAAGGAAAAAGGTTAACCACTAACACCATGGGATAAGACCTTAGATCCATCAACCACGGTAACAAAAGGTAAATAACACCTATTAAGGATAGAGAAGAAAACAAAGATTTATTACCTATAATATAATCGATGCCACCTGATTCAAGAACCCAAGGTCCATGGGAACTAGAGTGATTTAGGCCAACAAAAGATGTACCTGAGTGTGCAACAACGATAGTGGTACTAGGTTTTTGATGATCCTCATACCATTTGAGAAATTCAGTGAGTATAGCAAATTGTCCTATGGTATCAGATGAAGTAGGATCCACATTAGATGGTTGTGAGAGAGGATTAGTTTGGACCACTGCAACAGATCGAGGATGACTACCATGTAAGGCATAACACCTGTCAGTCTTATGATTGAGCTTGTGACAATGTTCACACTTGTGATGCCCTTTGCTCGACTTGCGAGAGCGATTATGCTCACCACGTTGAGATACCAAAGTAGAGGAATCATCATCAACGAAAGTAGGTATAACATCAATCGATTTACTTGGTCACCCAAAAGGGTGGATCAAGTATAAGAAAAATTAAGGACAACAAGGGACACCAAAATCTAATCACGAGCATGGGAATAATCATCAAAAAGCCCAAGTAAAGCCAATAACTTAAAGAACTTTGACTGTTGCTTTAGTTCTTGAGAAGGAGTACATATAGGAGGTAATAACTCATTAAAGTCATGAAGGAGGCAATGAATTTTACACAGATATTCAGCCATTGGAGCCATGACGTTTCAGAGTAATAACATCAATAAGATTGTGACAAACACCATATGGATGTTGAATGTCATTGTTGTATAACAATTTTGCCTATTCTCAAAATTCTGAACATGTTTCATAGGTACGAAATAGTTGTTTTTTAAGATGAGTAAATAGTGGATTTGAGAACCATATATAGCTTAGCATAAATTTTCAACCCACGGGAAAATTCATTGGCATTAATAGAAGCACATGCTGAGTGAGATGATCAACATACTCCTTACTCTTAAGCCAAAGTTTAATACCTGATGCCTAAGTCTTGCAATTAGTTCCTTTTAATTTTTCAATGGTGAGATGCTCACAAACATAATTAGTGTAGATTGACAGATCAAACAAACTGGTAGCATTAGGGGAAAATCAGAGGTTGAAGTTGACGAGGCCATAGATGAAGAGGAGAGAGAAAAACCCTAAAATCCCATGTTTTCCAATCAAGGCAACAAGCATTGATCCAAAAAGAGGAGGAGATGATCTCAACATAGGTGATCTCTGTCGGAGAGGAGGGGTAACACATCACTGCACACGGTAGTAGTAAAGAACAAGTGTGCGACTTTGAGTGGCGTGAGAGAGCGCGTGGCTGCTCCAATGATGACAATCTTTTTGGTGTGGTGGTCGCCTAACCTAGACGATTCGATTGATGGGGTCACCGATCTGAACGATGGCTTTGGCGGCGTCTCTAATGGTGATGGTGGCTGCTTCAACTTTTGTAGAAAATACACATAGGGTAATATATTTATAATGAAGAATAATAAAGGAAAATTTGGGCTAAACCCAAATACACATAATATTGTAACTAACATAAGATATTATAACTAACAATATCTTAACAATAACAATATGTTATTTACAACACTCTCCATTATGTTGGTAAATGAATATCGTTCCTTCCCAACTTACCTACAAGATTCTACTCTGAGAAGGCCCTTTAATGTCTATTATTTGAAGTCTTGTCGAGACATGGTTTGTAACCAGAAGACTGTTGTAAAGAATATCTTTGATGAAGTGTCTACCAATTTCCTTATGTTTGGTCTTACCATGCTGGGTGTTCTCAAGGATGAGTTGTTATCCTAGTAAAATTGCATAAGGATGTTAGCCTTTATTTATTTTAAGCTCATGAAGTATGATGTTTCTCAAATATTTGGGTAATGGAATAATTTTTTTGCTAAGATTACATCATACAAACACACAAGCATAAACAAAAGTGGAAAAGTAATTTTGAAATATAATAACAACATTTAATCTACTCAGATTTGTATGATTTAGGGATACAATCAGATTGCTATTATTCACGGGTATAATCAAATCCCTATTATTCTCGATATAATTAGATCCTTAGATTTAGGGATATTTACATTATACAGTTTAATTATAATATGCTAAATATGGAATAATAAAATATGATTGTTGACATTTTCCTTCAAGCTGGTGAATATACATTTTCCGTTCCTAGCTTGCAAACAATCCTTTCAAAGTTGTTGCTATTCGGACCCTTTGTTAGGAGGTCTGCAAGGTTGTTTTGAAAGGAGACATACGGAATGCGGATTTGACCACTATCTAATTTTTCTTTGATAAAATGTGGATTAATTTCAATGTGTTTGGTTATATCATATTGCACTGGGATATGGCTATGCTAATAGAAAATTTATTATCATGTTAAAGTCTCATTGGTTCATCCCACTTCATTCTTAAGTCTTCCAAGATGATTTTCAGCCATGGTAGCTCACAGATCCCCTGTGCCATAACACTGGATCTTACTACCACATTTTGTTTTTCACTCTTCCAAGAAGATTCCCACCAAGGAAAGTACAATATCTAGTAGTTGATCTCCTATCCACAAATGATCTAACATAGTTAGCATCTGTATATACTTTGAGATTTACGTTCCCATTTTATTTGAACAAAATTCTCTTGCCAGGAGTCTCTATTAGATATTGCACAATTCTTAGTGCAGCCTGTAAGTGAATCTCCTTTGGTTGGTTCATGAACTGGTTGACTAGACTCACTGCAAATGCAACATCGGTTCTAGTGTGAGACAAATATGATTCAATACTTACAAATATATGGGATCATAAGTTTCCCTGTTCTCTTCTCTACTCTTTTGTCTCATCTCAAGTTGAAGATTGTACATCACATGCACGAGCATTTAATCTCTGTTGTTCCACTCTACTTCTTCTCTTAGTATACACTTGGTCAAATGTGCTCCAATTTCTTTCACACTTTGTTGCACTACATGTGAGACTCAGCTTTCATGGCTACCTTTTGTAATTCTTTACCTTCTCCTCCATGATTATCCCACCAAAGAACTATGAAAACAAAGAAGTACTGAATTATAATGTAATTAAAAATTTATAAATCATATAAGAATGGTAATGAGAGTAATTTAATTACCTGGTTGTTTCTTATTTCTAGTATGATTTGATATGTCCATTCCAAAAAGCCTCTTAGCTCCCTTGAACTTTTCAAGTTGTTGATCAATTGCAACTCTTGTTTTTGCATCCAAAACAATTCTTTGAAATATTTTATATAAACCAACCAACACTTCACTATCCAGATTGAAACTTTTGTCATAGTGATTTTATTTGCATTGCCAATGGTATTGTAAAATACTGGAAGCTCTCCAGTACCCTCTAGAACTAGACAAGACAGTGTGAGCTGCACAAGGGGACCAAAATAATTTGGTTCTCTTTTCTATTAACATTCTCCCAGTTGCCACTAGGTTAGATGCTCCATCTGTAACTACTTGGACAATGTGCTCCCCACCAATTTCATTCACTATGCTGTCCAACAACTTGTACATCTTTTTCCATCTTTTATCACATCACTAGTATCGATAGATTTAAAAAAAACAGTCCACGTGGATTTTAATAAGAAAATTAGTGAGTGATCTTCCTTACCCATTTGTCCAACCATCACACATCAATGTGCATCCCCAATTTTCCCAATCAGTCCTATAATTTTCTGGACATTGTTGTACATTATCCACAACTTTTTTCAAATAGGAAACCTTACCTCATGATAAGAAGGAGGCTTTACACCTTTGCCATACTCTTCAAGAGCCTTTAACATTTGGATAAAAAGAGGACTGCTTACAAGATTAAATGTCAATGCATTTCCATAATACAATTGCAAACTTCTTGAATTACATCTTCTCTATTTTTATAAGATGCATTGATTGTCATTTGTTGGAGATCATTCTTCCCTTTTGCTACTTCTCTTGTAACTTCTGCACAATTAAAGTTGTTATTCTCTTTCGTTTTTTCTTTACTTTTCAGCAGCTTCACAAATATTTCCTTCACCTCATTTGGGACACTACAACAAGGAATACCATCTTTCTTTGTTCCGGAAAGATCATGCATCATCCTTGCTGTGCCACCCTAACAAGCATGAGAGCAAAATTTACATTTTACTTGTTGTCTATTTGTAGGAAGACTTTCACAATAGTTCCAAGTAATATCAAACTTTCCTTTTGATTTACCCATTTTTGAAAAGCAACCCCTTTCCTGGGCTTGACTTCTAGTATTGAAGAATTTTGTGAACTACTTTCTATCTTTCTCTTACATCATGCACACGCAGGCTTACCACACTAGTTGCATAAGCAATATTTTGGTCTTGTGTGCGATTGATAAATAAAGTTTTCCTACCAATCTCTGATATTGGGTCTTTTCTACTTGGGTGTCTTTTGCGGTTCCAATTTTATGATTCTGTTCAATTGGGACTCTTGAAGTTCTACACCTTAGCTTACTTGTCTCTTTGAGGAGATCAAGTACATATTTTCTTTGGAAAATGAAGATTCCCTTTTTCGAATAAAAAACCTCTATTCTAGGGAAAGGCTTGAGTTTTCCAAAGTTATTCATTTGAGTTTCGGCTGCCAATTTTTCCTTTAAAGCCAATTTCTCTATTTCATCATCTACTTAAATAATCATATCATCCACATGGGCATTAAGTATTATGAGTTATGCTTGTATTGTAAGGAAATCATTGGTTTTGCAAATCTTCCATATCATACTCTTGGAGATTGCTTAAGAGTGTATAAAGTCTTCTTTAAGAGATATACCTTATTTCTTTAGGAGACACACCTTATTTCTTCACATCCAACTGGTGTAAAATGAGCTGCTAGAGTAACAATGACTTAAATTGTATTCATCTTTGCTAGAGGAGAAAATGTCTCCTCATGGTCAATCGTTAAGTTTGAGTGTATCCATTTGGTAGTCAATCTGACTTTATATCTATTTGTTGTCTCATTTGCCTCATATTTCATTGTAACTATTCGTTTCCTTTTTCGTTGCTTGAGTCAAATGTTCACTTTTCATTGCTTTGCTGTATATTAGAAAGATTGTCAGCATAAATATATTGAGAAATAAGATATTTAACATATGGTCTGTTTAATCAATAGATAAATTCTCAAAAACACTTAACTTCTCACCTGAGACAGACGACTCTTGCTTTGAAATAAAAATGGGTTGTTTTCTTCTTTATGTTTTTGCCAAATAATTTGTTGTCTTCCTTGTAGTGTTACCATTGTTGATGTTTCAATATTTTTGGCTGAATTTTCATCCTTCAACAAGGTAGTTAGCCAAGGAAGCCTAGAGACTAAGTTGATCATTGAAGGAATCTAATGAACGGCTAAATTTTGGTCACATACATGATCAAAAATTGAGTGTAGACTTCTTAGAATTGAGACCATGTATAACTTATCAAGTATTTTTGTTTATATCCTCTAGCGAATCATGTATCAAAATCCTTTTCCGTTGTTCTACTGCAGCCCAAATCTTTTCTGCATGTAAGATTATATCACGATTGATCTATGTGTGAGAGACTACTCTTTTTGTTGCATCAAAGAGACATCGAATGTCATTAGAAAAAATATCTTTGCCTTTTTTTCCAAAAGGAAGAACATTTCTTAATCAATATGAGAATTTCTAGATCATCTTATTCAATTGTCTGCCATAAAACAACACATTATTGGAAGTCCAATTTCTACCATTAAGATTTTCATTCAAAACAATAGTGACACCCCTCTCCGAATGGTCATGGTATCCTTGAACAAAGAATTGTAACTACGGATGTGGACCAAGATAAATAGTTTTTCCAATTGAGTTTTGTTGTGGTAATAATAAGAGTAGCAGCAAAAGTAGAGGCCACTCCAATGACAAAGATGACACAAATTTGAGAGAGGGAAAAATCCTAGCTGTGAAGGGAAGAAACCCTAGTGATGAGCTACATGCAACGAACCAGGAAAATGATGGTAAAAACGTGCCAAGGCACCGACAAGATGAATGAGGGCAATTCAAAGTGATTTTGGCACCAGTAAGGCAGCTTGTTGGACACACTCCTGGTGACGGGTTAGCAGTGACATGTGTTGGCATGTCAAAGAGCTTTTGAACAAGGACCACTGGGGCTGGCTCATGCTCTTCAAGGCCTAGTGGTGGATGGTGACGCACAACAGTGGTGGATGGTGACAATGACTGCCAAAGATAGTGGACTAAAGGCCAACAACAACTAGGGCTGTTGATACCAACTTGAAAAACCATGGGATGTATATTCTCACCTAGTAGTGTGTATATATGGCCAAGTACAAGTACACCTCAAAGAAGATGGTTACCTTACAGCCTATGTTTTTTAACCTAAAGCAATAAAACAGCTTAATGTAAGGTGTGCAATACTATAACAATAATATTTTTAACAGAAATATGAGAAAGTGCAACCACAGCTAATATCTTAGCAAATCTCAGCCAACCAATCAGATGAAGATTGTACCCTAAACCACTTTATGAAAAAAGCATTTATTATCACAATTAGTGTAAAAGAAATACATCCCTAATTTGAAAATAATACATTTTTGACATAAGAATCACATCAAGTAGTGGCTGTATTGTATTGTTTTGTGTGTCAAATGAGTATCCATGATAGATATTGCATGAGCACTTTGAATACTTTCAATTGCATCTTCCTAATTTTTATACTTTTATTTTTTTAGACTTCTATACCAATACTGATTATATTACCACAATGATTTGATACCATTTGTTTTATGTTTATAATAACTCCTAGTCATTTTTAAAACATGAATTCTATTGTGAATTAAATTTTTTATTTTAACTCTTCTAGTTTTATATATTATATCCATTTTTAAAATTTGCCATATTCCTGGGTTCGTGTTTTGTTATACTATCTATATCACGATGTATTTGTGTTTCTTAAGGTGTCATAGTAACAAAAAAAGTCTTGTTCGGTCGAATTGGTTTTTTTTTTGTGTTCTTGATCTTCCAATCAATTAAACTCTTTATATAGCACAATATATCCATTTTTTAAATTTGTCTTATTTTTGTGCCTGTGTTATTTCATATCATATCTACAGATTTGATGATGTGTATTGTATTTGTGCTTCTTGAGTTGGCATACGTAGTAATGGAAAATAAGGGTGTGGGGTTTGGTCATGAAAGGGGTTTGTGTACGTATTATTAATCCTTAAATCAACTTAAGTGAAATATGCCCTCTTTATTTGCTACTCCAAAGAACATGTATTTGAGAATCCACCTTTTTAATGAACTGATCAGTATCGGTTCCACGATCAAATTGAGTAGAAGTAGATAGTTTAATGGGCAGCTCATCTAGTCCTGGAGTATAGTCTAATCCTTGATTAGACTGTCAAAGGGGTCATCTTCTCTATCAAACATGTTAGTACAGATAGGATTAGTTGACTCAGTCGTCTCCAAATGCATTCAATTGAAACTTCACTAAATTAACATTTAGAATGTATGTAGAAAGCACAAAATTATGAAAATAACATTAAAATGTGGGTTTGCTATATATGATGTAAAAATAGAACAATTATATGAAGACAAATTGATGTGAGTTATATTTTGAATGAGTGCAAGGTGTTTGTGTTAATGTTGCTTAAGAAGGCTCCTAGAAGATTCTTACTGACATTAAGATAACGAAATTATCTAGATGTGAAAGTGCACTTCACATGAGCTCAAAGGAGAAAAGTGATGGATTCAATTAAGAGAACAAAAAGAACACAAGATGGTAAAACAACATTAAAGGGGCAGAAGCAATAATGTACATAAGAACATAAGAACTTGAAATAAAGAAGCAAAGATGGAAAAAGAGAGGGAATGGAAGAGGATAGGGAGGGTGCCATGCCAGTTGGTGGATGGTCCAACCCAAGATGGATGGTGGTTGCCACCCTTGAACCAAAATTTGAGATGAGACTAGGGATAAGCTCACTCTAGAAAAGAGAGGCACTCACAAATGCACACAAAGGTGTCTTAAATTCAACATGAATCAACCCTTTACAAGTGGTGGAGAGACTTTCTTATATGGGCATGGGTAGGTACCTCTTAGCAAAATTACAACGTATCCTTTTAGAAGGTTACCTAGACACCTTATGACCGGCCCTTGCTCTCCAAGCAACAAAACCACAAGGTCTTGACCTTCTAGTTGGTCAACCGAGGCCTCCACTCCCTCCATGTGCTGCCCAAGTGCTTGGCCCTAAGTCTTCCTCTCCTCCAAACATAAGGGTGCCTTCTTCAAACAAAGGGATGGAAAAAGCACTCCAAGCCTTGGACTATGCGCCCCATTACTCTACCCTTCAAAGGGTGTTTTTGTCCAACCAAGGAGGTGCTTAAAGCAAACCTACAAAACACAAAACACAACCATAAGTCTAGATTTATTTAAGACAACTAAACAAACTAACAGGAGAAAGGTGAGGAGACCTCCCTTCTAATCATGCTTATTTTCCCTAAAGTACTTTCTTCCATCTTTGGTGTGGGTTAGGGGCTTATCACAAATTGATTCTCTAGATCATTCATAGGGTTATTCTTGATCAACTATCATATGATTATCATTCATTTAGTTTCCAAATAGATACAAATTAACCAAAACAAGTGTCAATTAATTCATTGAGTTTCTGTTAGGAAGTTAAAAGTATGAGAGGAGGAATAAAAGTGAGAAGAGAGTATAGATTAGGTTATTTTCATAAAGTAACCTAACAGTTTCTCACCTGTTCCATGTGTAGACTTTTTGAGGATTTATTCTTATACCTTTTGAATTAAGCAAACAAGAGGCTATTAGATTTAAGAAAACAAGAGGCTATTAGATTTAAGCAAACTAATAAGAATTCTAATAAGAGAATATAATTGAATATGAACAAGCGATCAAAATTCAAAAAGAATAAATAGATTAGACTCTATTTTACAAAAGTTGAAGAACAATACTTTAATTGCACATACCTTCAAAATCCCACTATGAATACACAAGACAGTCGACCTAGAAAGGTTTAACCTTCCATGATGAAGACATTCAAAATCATTACCAAATAAGATAGAATTTGATGTGATGAGTGATTGAGTGGTGACTCCTCATTGAATACTGTTAAGAAGTGAACTTTAAAACTAACTCAATTCCACAAAACCGGTTTATAAGATGAGATTTGTACCCACTTATATATTCTAAATTGACCTTATCTCTACTCAATGTAGGACTTACAACACTCTTCCTTATGTCGAGGTATATACATCTCTAGCGTGAGACTAGACATTAATGGGTAGTCTGTTAGTGGGTGGAACATTAAACCCAACAAACATTAAATTTCGCTAGGATAGACTCTAATCCATGACTTTGATAACATGTTAAAAAGTAGACTTTAAGCCTAACTCAACCCCACAAAATTGACTTGTAAAGTGAGGTTTGCACCCACTTACATATCTAAATTGGTCTTATCTCTAGCTGATGTAGGACTTCCAACAAACGATGATGGACATCTATTTACAGCAGTCTTTCATGAACTGAATCTGTTTCTCCGAGACAATCTTTTGGCTTTGATTCTTTCTATCCAAAGTAAACTATTCTGTTGCAGAGGATTTAGAAAGGTAGACAATAGATAAGATATTTTTGTGCAGAAAATCCAACACAAAAAATACTCCAGGGTAACAAATTCTGTTGCATAAGGTCCAATGTGCTTGATGGACCTCCAAAGCATCAGGTGAGTATTAGTTGAGTCTAGACGAGCTAGTAGTACATACATTAGATGAGTCTCGTGATATACACATTGGTTGAGTCTAGTGCATTTGACTTGCCATGAATTAACTCATCTTTTGAACCTTTAAAACATTTTATTTCTAGCTTCTCATAATCATATGAAAATCACCAAATCAATCTACTAACATCATCCATAGGTCCATTAGACCATATATCACTATATCATCTATATATGACTTTTGAGTTTGCTTACACTTTAGTTGCACAAAACATAAGGTAGAATGTTGAAGAAGCGTTTATGCAGTACACCATATTATCAAAACTCAGCTCGTGGATGGTCCATCATATTGTCGTATGCGTAGTGATTATCCATTACTTGCCTCATGAAAAAATCCATCCCATTTATCCATGAAAAAAATACTTGTGGATTTTTTTCATTCCCGCGAGTATTTATATATATATATACATATATATATATATATGTGTGTGTGTATACGCATATATATATATATATATATATATATGTATATGTTTATACATATACGTATATATGTACATATATACGTATATATATGTTTATACGTATATATGTACATATATACGTATATATATGTTTATACGTATATATGTACATATATACGTATATGTTTATACGTATATATGTACATATATACGTATATGTTTATACATATACGTATATATGTACATATATACGTATATGTTTATACATATACGTATATATGTATATATACATATATATATATATACATATATATATATATATATATGCGTATACACACGCATATATATATATATATACATATATATATATATATATATATATGCGTATACACACGCATATATATATATATATATACATATATATATATATATATATGCGTCTACACACGCATATATATATATATATATATATATATACATATATATATATATATGCGTCTACACACGCATATATATATATATATATACATATATATATATATATGCGTCTACACACGCATATATATATATATATATATACATATATATATATATATATGCGTCTACACACGCATATATATATATATATATACATATATATATATATATGCGTATACACACGCATATATATATATATATATACATATATATATATATGTATGTATATATGTATGTATGTATATATATTTGAAATTTTAGATAAAATTATTTAATGATAATTCTTTAAAATATAAACTTAGATAAAAAGAAATTTAATTTAAGTACAATTTAAATCAAATTACTCAATAAAATGCTAATGCAAATAAATTTGGTCTTTTTAAAAGGCAAATTTAAATAAGTTGTGCCAAAATATAAATTTTAAAAAATTAATATTTTACAAAAATAACTTCAATCTCATAGGTCTAAATAAAAAAAATAGAAATATATGAAGTCAAAATTTAAATGATTCTTTCATGATTAATATTTTTTTCACTAATAGTTTTATTTTGATCACTTGGATTTTAAAAAAGTACTCAAATAAAATTCATTAATAACTATTAGTGGGTCGTGGAAATCTACAGGTTGGATTCCATGACACCCTTCCTGGCTTATCTAAAAACAAGTAATTAAATATCCATACCCATTACCTGCAGGTAACCATTAAGGATATGAATTTCGTATCCCTCACATATACCATTAAGGATATCAATTTAGTATCCCTCACATATTTTACCTGTGGGTATGAATTATTTTGTCATTTGTAGGTATATTAAAGGTCGTCTACCTAGAACATCTAGCATTTACCATGGCTTTAAAAACAGATTTTAATCAATGGTTTTTGTTATACCTCAATTAATCCTAATTGGACAAATTCTAGTTAAACTATTGGATTTACACTCAATTATAATTCAAGAAATCTAAAATTAAGTGTTTTTAATGTGATTGAAAGTGTACTCATCCTGAACATCCATTAGTGGGTCTGGGCTTGGTAGTAATCCATTAATACTTGATTGAGTTACTAACCTTTATTTTCTAATTTTTTTTATGTCATTCATCTTATCAATTAGTATTTTCTAATTTGACCTTTCATTCTTTTATATTTTCGTTTGGTTTGAATCTTTTTTGATGTTGGTGTGTTGGATTGTATTGTTAATAGGTTGAAGTATGGGAGGAAAGGAAGGTTTTTGGTTCACGACTTCAAGGTCTTAAGGATGAAATAATAATAATGGGTAAGGTTCCCCCTCCATCTACAAGCAATGGAAAGATTTCAAATTCTATCAAGATAGCGAAGAGGGATGGCCACGTGAGAATAGTAAGCAAGTTGCAATAGCACGTCTGAGTTTGATCTGTTGCCTTTTTTGATGCTGTGATATTTCTGATTTTGAGATGGTCAATGCTATCTTCAATGCAGAAACTGGCTGTTGGGTGTTTGCCAGAGAAAATACTTTCTGCCTTTCAGCCTGTTCTTGATGAACATCTTAATGAGGAAGCTACTTTAAAAAACTGCAATGCTGCTGTTCATGGTGTGGGTAAAGTTGTGGAAGATGTTGAAAATACATTGTCTCAAGGTAAGAATATTTCTAGAGGGACTCAATCTGTTCTGCCTGCTACTCTAGCTTGACTGATGGAAACATTTCTGTTAAATGGATGAAATTTTTCTAAATTACTTGCATCTATGAAATGATGATGAATCTTTTTATTTATATTTTGGAGGAATGGTTTTGGAGGAATAATTATTATAACTGAAATACCAATTTTAAAATGTAAAAATATTATGTAGAAAATTTGAATTCTTAGGTTGTACTTGGTTGTGACTGGAGGGCAATTGTTCCTCAACATGTGGCTGATGTGCTGACAAAAATAACTGACTACTTCAGACTTCCATAATGTCATAACTAAGCTGGGAATGCAGGACATTTATTCCTCAGCTTGAGAGGCAGTGTTGAAATATGGGTGTAAATATTGCATATTTAATGCACATTAAATATAGATTGATTGGATAATAAATATAGATTTGTTTGTAAGAGCTACCTAAAATTAAGGATTGTGATTAGGAGTTTATTTGGTGGATTTGCTTCAGATTTAGAGTCTTTATGTCTGGAGTTTTATTTCCTTCTATTAGGATTTCATTTTTCCTTTAAATATCAATGTATTGTTTCCTTTTTAGATCAAGAAAAGTAATTCCATAATTATTGCTTACTGCCTACACATTTTTTCAAAATTATTGCCATACAAAGGACTTTGTGCTGGTATATTGCACTTACCTGATTTTTAGAGCATGTGAAGGCTTGTGGCCAATTCTACTTAACGATTCTTCTATATTTCAAGCAGAGCAGTATAGCTTTTATATGGTTTCTATTGCTATAGCTTACCAATACTTTATTAAAATTAGTTAGGCTGACTATTGGTTGGATATCACATCAGGAAACCAGCTAGGATCCACTTTGGTGAACGACTTGCTCAATGACTTACAAGAGCAGGAAAAAAAGCTTAAGCAGTACATGGAGAAACTAGAAAAGGCTGAGGCGGCAAGGGATTCATTGCTTTCTCAGCTTAAACACGCACTTCAGGAACAAGTACAGTTGTTTCTACAAGTATGCTTATTTTAAAAGACTGAAATTGATGTTGTTTACTAATCTAAACTGCTTTTTCAGGAATCAAGGCAAGAGCTTGTTCACTCTCAGTTGCTTGTAAGAACAGCATGTCTTTAATCTGTGTATTTACTTTCTTGGTCTCTATCAGTATTACTCTTCCTAATTATAATATAATTTTAAATGTTTGTTGGCACTTAATGACGTTCATTTCAAGCATTCTTAAGATTTCTGTCTTCTTTGGCTTGTATGTTACACTGACTAAGAAAGGTGAACATTTTTTCAATTTGGAACTGAAGTCATATGTAGATTTCGTCAATATGGTCAATTGGTCACTGACATAACACAACTAATTTATTACGAAGAGATGATGAAAAATATATAGGTTTACATATGTTTTTTGTCCTCATAAAATTTTCTTTACTTTCATTTCTCAAAAAGTTGAAATCTGGTTTTTGGTTCCTACTATTATGTAATAGTTTTATTATATGTTTGGATCATGATATGTTAACTTTTTTTAACAACTTTTTGACAAGAGTCTGTGTCACTATTTTATTGGTCTGTATATTTGAAACAGACTAATCACAAGCTACCACATAACTGGTTGTAAAGAAGTTGTTAAAAAAACAATTTCCTATATGTTTATGTGTATGATGAAAGTAAGGTGATTATCCAACTTATGCGAGTTAGTGTTTTTGACATGATGTCAAAATGTAATACTTTAAGTTTTTTTATAGATCCCTAAAATAAAAATAAATTTTACGGATCAAAAGTAATTTCATATTTTTGGGATGACAAAAATCAAAGAAAAATATACATAGACCAAAACAAAATTTTAGTCATTTTATAGGAAAATGAAAACAAATTTTCTAAATTCTATAAGGAAGATAAACATTTTTTTCTATGGAGCAAAACAAAATTTTAGTCATTTTATAGGAAAATGAAAACAAAATTTCTAAATTTTATAAGGAAGATAAACATTTGTTTCTATGGACCAACATAAAAAAATACTTTTTATAGACACTACTGTCAGTGGGTTGATTGAGCCTATGTATTTAAATTCTGTTAGGAAATCTGAGGAAGATAAATATCAGTGAGATATTTACTAATGGGACATGAGTTAACTTAGTGAGTCTAACTTGTAGGTTGTTCAACTTGCCTAGTTTTATAACATTTTGGACTTTTTGTCTAGTGGCACTTTTTAGGACCAGACTGTATAAGTGTGCACTTTTAGGGACTAAATTAACAAATTGCCACTTTAAGAGACCAAATTGTGTATTAACTGTAACAGAAAATGTTTGTCTGAAGGAATCTGAACTTTTGTTGTGAGCTTATTATTATTTGAACAAGTGACTCATGAAATTAGTTTTTGCTTGCCAGTAGGAAAAACAAAAAACACAATTGATAAGCTAATCTTCCTTTTTAAATATATTTTACCTACCACAATTGTTTGAGGTTCTATGTTCTGCTTGTTTAGAAACTTTTTCTGTTCAGTTATTGGGTTGGTTTGATTGTAGATAAATCAATCAAAATATAACTGCAGCTGGTTAACATCTGATAGGCGCAGTTTAAATTTTCTCTTTACATCCATGAGATATAACTTCTTAGTAACATTTTCCAAACTCGGGTGATATTTAAAAAATGCAATTTGACAGGAAATACTTCGAAGAAAAAATTGGCACATATAAAATAGACACGCATAATTAATTTAAGTAGAATCTAGATAGTATATATTAAAAGATGTTAAAGATTATTAAAAAAGATGTGTATAATATAACTAATTCATTAGATTTTGTGTCTAAAATGTGAAGAAACTTAGTATGTCATTCTCTAAGATAGAGTATAAGATCAATTACTTATCAAAAGGGTGTATTGGATGGTTAAATGTGTAAAAAATTTTACTATTTATAAACTGATTCGCGTGTATTTTATCCATATAAATTGATGGTTTTAATATTCTGAAGGTTGCACGAGGGCAGATCGAGAAAGCAGTTGGTATTAAGAAACGGCTTAACCAAGCAGCAGAAGCTGCAGATCCATCTCAGGCTGCATTCGCTCAATCAATACCATTTGCACCTTTCCAAACTACTGAAGATGATAACAAGAAAGCGAAGGAAGCAGCAGCTGCTGTTGCTGCTAAGCTTGCTGCCTCTGCATCCTCTGCCCAGATGCTTACATCTGTTTTTTGTTCTTTTGTAGCTGAAGAAGCTGCCTCCTTGAATGGCAGCTTAAATTCTACAGGATTTTCATCAGGATTGCCTATTTTCAACCCAGAGAAAAGACCCAAACTTGAAAAACCAACGCCTGTTCTTGATGTTAACAGTTCTGATATGACCAGCTCTTCCTTTTATGCTGCCCCTATACAACAGCCATCACTGGCAAGTGTACCACTTGCACCGTCAGTTGGCATGCAAACTGGGTCTCAAGCCAATCAGTTACAAGCTGCATTTGCTTCAGCACCCCCTCCCCCGCCTCATTCTTCAGCAAATCAACCATCAAACCAATATGTCCAATCAACTGGTTTGATGGCTGGGGGAATTCCTTATGGATATGGACCAAATGGCCTACCACCTCCACCTCCTTTGCCTCCACATGTGGCAATGGGGTTGTCAATGCCTGGTAATCAATCGGCACAGCAGCAACAACAGTCTTCTCCCGGGGGATATTACAGGCCACCTGGCATAGGGTTTTATGGGCAAAGTCACCCCTCAACACCACCCCCGGTACCTAGGCAGTGAGCATGATTTGAAGATCATTGGCCAACATTGTTGCAAAACCTTGTAGCAAGATCATCCCTGGGAAATTGCTGTGTAATAATGTAAATTGTTAGAATTAGATGTGGCCAGAATTAATCTGTAGTCTCTTTTACCTACTGCCTTTTTCCGCCTACTGTCTAATGTCTGAGTAGTAGTAGGCTTTTGATAGCACTAGTTGAGATCTTACCTAAGCAGTTTTAACTGTTAAGAGAAAGAACCTCTTGGGGCCTTAAAGTATTTATCTGAAACTTCACGGAGGCCCTTGTTACGGTGCATGTGGACATCTTGTTTGTATGAAGCCTGCATATGGGGATAAACATTGACAGATGGTGTTATTCACCTCTAGATGATTTTCAGAGCTTCACCTTTCTAACGCCTTGGAGGTTGGAATGTGTTAATGTAGATTAATACCAATTGACAAATGTTGATATTGTTATTGTCTGCCAGTGTCTGGTTGATGTGTTAGGATATCTTTATTTATGCTTAGAGAAAATTTATTGACACTATCTAATATTCCCTTCCTGATTCCCTCACTCCTCTTAGCAGAAATTTACGTTAGACTAATTATGAGTAATTTTTACTTGGTGCACGCTAAACAAAGACCTTTATCATTTCTAATTCAAAATCTCAAAATCTATGTTAAGAAATTATTTACTTGAGATTTGCATTTGATTGTTTCAGAACTTTTCAATGTTAGTAGGATATCGTTTTCTCATACGTGTTTATTCAATTTTTTTCATCACAACATGATATATACTTGCTTTTAAGGCATATGAAAGGGCGCTGAAATAAAACCATTTTCTCAATTAGGAAAAAAAAAGATTAATGTATCCAAGAATAATTTTGAATCGTGAGCAGGTTGCTCAGCCTTATTTTAATTTTATAGGTCGTATACTACAGTAAAATTAAGCACTTTATACAGACATTCACTCCAATGTTAAAGTTGTTGAAGTGAATGATTAATCTTATGTTACAAGTCTTGCTATTAACTCTATTAATACCTATTTTGTTATTAGTTTATCTTATTCATAATATAATTTATCTTGAAAATGGTTACTTGTACAAGTAACACTAAGACATTTACACTAATGGTAAAACATGGTAAACAACATTGCTTAACTTTAATCAATCAAACCCTACAAACTTATTCATCTCTATTGCCTCATTAAAAATCATATTGAGACTTTATGCAAAAATATAAAAAGAGGTCACCTTAGACTATTAATTTCTTCTAAAAGGCATATATTGACCAAACAAACATAATAACATATGAGATAAACTATTTATGTTTCCTCCTTTTTTGAATGAAACCCCATACATCATGAAATTTAGGAAACCCAACCTATTAAGTCAGAGAGACCTTTTCAAAGTCAATCTTGTAGGACACTACCTTTGTTCCACACTTTATGTCATTAACTTATATGGTGTTTTCTTTCACCAACTCCTCCACATTCTCTATCGTTATTCCTTCCATGATTAATCTGTCTTCTGGTAAATAACAATTCTTTATAACAGGAACATGTCCCACCCAAGACAACCATAAACACGGACACCTCCAATAAGATTTTATTTTTAAACAAAAATTTGATAGACTTTTTGAAGAAAAATGTGTATCCAGTAGGAATTAAATCTATGAATTCCCCAATTATAAGTTGAGTGCTTTAATCATTCAACCATTAGTGTTTAGCCGAAAATCCTCCTAGTGAATAACCAAATTTCAATGTAAAATGTAATTAGAAGGTATTTAATAAAAGACAACTTTTTTTTTCCAGCATTTCCATAAATTTAATCTGTACTTTACACAAATTTTATATTTTACATTTTACATTTTATATTTTATATATTGTAATTTATATTTTATGAAATTTGTAATATAAATTTTATATTTTAGATTGTATAATCGAGAATATACATTTCATTTCGAATATTAGAATGTAAAGTTCAAAATATAACTTTTTATATTTCAAAATATAAAAACGGTATTCTAAATAGAATTCAAAATGTATTTTTATTTTATATTTCAGAATATACAATTTAAAGCCAGAAAAAAAATTATATTTTGGGTTCTTCTGTGTATATTTGGAACTCCATTTTTTATTTGTCTTTCTTAACCACAGTGAGATAATAGTTGCTGTCTTGACTTTTTTAAGGGTTTTCTTCTATTTCATGTATTTAGAAACTGAGAAACTAGTCAGTGTTACAATTTTTAATTCCATCTTCTTACTAAAACAATGTATAATCGAACTATATACGGATATACAAGTTTTTAAAAATAAGAAAATCAAATTATATGACAAATTACATTAAAACTTAGTTTTCGTTGAAGTGACAAATCAAATTACTCTCCATATATTTTACACGAATTTTGAATCTAATTCATTGTTTAAAGAATTTGAGAATAAATTATACATATATAAATTAACGAAATGCTGTAGACAAGAGTCCGTTATTTAAGCCTTTTTTAACTATTTTTTTAATTTGTTTCGTTTAACTTTTCAAAATAATCTTAACAAAAAAAAATCTCATTATAATTATAAGTTATTTAAAACCATATATCCAAAAATCAGTTTTTCTAAATAAATAATTTTTCCTAGTGTCAACAACATGAACAGCTTCATTCTTTTTAATTCTCTCTCTCTCTATATATTATGTATTTATATCAAGGAATCTTTCATTTAATGTATAAAAATTATTTTTCTATTTTACTTTTAATAATATCTTAAATTCTGAAGTATATTGCAATCAATATTAAATGATGATATTTATTACATATCATAAAAATAGTATATTGGTGGAGTATCATTGGATATTATTGTTGTAAATATAATAAATAAAATATAAAAATGAAAACTAAGATAAATATTAAATTATTAAAATGAAATAGAAAGATAGAAAACAGGAAAACAAAATGGACACTGCTTTTGTTTTCCAGGAATTTATTAGTGTTACAGAAGATTTGGCAAACAATATGTTTTTTGTGGAAGTGAGGCACCAGATAAATGACAGACTAAAATAGAGCATTGATGGAAATTGATAGAGTATAAATTGGTTTTGATGGAAGAAAAAATTGGGAGTTTCGTTTCATTTGATAGATGTTTCGTATCTCTCCCCTTTCCTCAATGCTCTTCCCAAAATTGAATAATTCTTAAGTGAAGAGTTAGCACACCCAGCACACCCAGAACACGCTACTGTTGATTTGGTAACACACCATAACACACAATCTCTCTCTCTCTATATTCATTTCTTTATTCTTCTGTTTCCTTATCAACCACGAAAACCAATACCAAAACAATTAAGCAAACCCCTTTTCTTTTTAATTCATTTCTCTTACTCATCATCACAATTTTATTATTTTCATTTCGTTCCAAGATTCCTCCCCTCTTTCAAATTCAGGTATTTAAGATCGCCACAATTTTTTGTGTTTTACATTGCAGCTTATTATTCTCGGTTTCAATTGAGAAGAAAAGAGTTTATTTTATTTTTTAATTATTATCGGTAAATTACACACTTTTAGGGTTTATGAAATTTCTGTTGGTATTCCTTTCTGAAGTTACTCTGTTATTGAAATTCAGTTTTTTTGTGGCTCTTGTAACTGGGGTTAGGGAAATCAGGGGAATTAGCCCTTGCGTTTGTGTATATCAGCATCTGAAAAGACGTAATGCTTGTGATGTGGGTTATGGAAACAATAGGGAGCTCTAGCTGGTGTGATGCATGGAAATTGAAATTCATGGAGTTTTATTGTGAACATTGATGATGGTAATATTCTTTAACTTGATTGTTGTGTGCTCTGATAAAGGGTCCTTTTTTGACTTGTAGGCTTGAACTATATAGTAAAGAGGCATACTAATGTCTTCAAGATCGTTGAGGAGAAGACTCCATCACGGGGATGTCGATGGCAAAAGGAAGGAGCATTTTGATTCTTCCGGATTAGATTCTTTGAGTGAGCCCTTGCTGGCAGATGATGATTATACTGAGAATAAGAAGGTGAGGGAACTATTTGGGGGGCGGGGATATTTTGAATTCATTTTTACATGTATATACATTTTGTGATGCTTTTCCTTCGTCTTACAGATATGTACTCTTGAAGATCTATGGGATGACGAGAGGAAGAGGGCGCAGTTTCATTGGACATTCATATTCTCAAACATCATTGCGCAATGGGCTCAGTGGTTAGGTATGTGGTGGATGACTGTTTTGGACCTTTCAGATACAATTAAGCTTGATAGTATCACTAATTGAGTAGTAGGCTGTTTCACTAATGTTAGCATAGAGCAATACTTGACTACTTTTTCATCATAAGTGTTTTCATTAGCTGCAACTAGCCTAATGATGTTATGTTCATTTTTTCCTTTGCGGAAATTGTCTTCTAGTGCATACGTTGACTGATCCATGTTTACCAAACATTCTCAGAGGGGAGCTCTGCATTTAACGTTAAACATGATTCTTGTGGTATAGTTTACACATTTTGTGCGAAGTGTTAGTTTACATTTTTCTAACCAGTGGTAATTATGGGGAACCAATGCTTTTGGCATTGTTCAAGTGAAGAATTCAATGATTTTTTTCCCTTGAGGTCTTTCATTTATATTGGTAACTAAAGGATCAGTCATTGAGCTGTGAACTTTTCGTACTGAAGCATTTTTGAAGGATCTTCTAAGTATTAGTTAACTTAAGTGATGGAGATAGATGATTGATACCAGGTTAGTTATTGAGTTTTGGGGCAGAATCACATGGTGATGGGATCACTACATGTGAGGTTTGAAATGTAAAGCCTAGTGATAATGGGAAACAATGCTTGGGATATTTCGTTTTTTGAAATACACGAACTTTCTATCAGAGGACTGCTTATATTTATTCATTTCATGTATTTTTTTTACACTTTTGAAAAAATATGAACCTATGCTGGAAGTAGTAAACATTTGGATTTCATGTATTATTATCTGTATGCTTTCCTCATTTCTGACTGGTGTACAAATGGGCATACAAGATATGCAGCATGTCATGATTTTAACAGCGATTTTTTTGTGACCTTTAAGCTTATTTGATTCATATTGTCTTTGCAGCAAATGTTGTACTAGGATCTGGATCTATTATTGGACGTCTTTTGTCTTTTCCTTATTCTGCCTTAAATTTGCCAAACAATAGGATTCTTCCTCCATCACTAAGTCCTCTGCAGGTATGTCTAATGAAATCTCATCTGTAATTCTTCTGTTCTTGCTTATGCCAAATCAAGTACCAAATTCTAATTTAAGTCTTTGACAAATGAATTCATACAAATAATTTTAAAATTTGTATTTCCTATAATATAAATGTCCTGAAATACAGTTGATCTAAATTATGAATTTTGATCAATCAAATCAAATCTCCTGAATCTACCACCCCTCTTTTATGAATGAAATGATGCTAGATAAATTCTGATAATGTAATCAAGAATGCGATTGTATATTTATGCGGGATTTAGTTTAATATTACTGCATGGTTTCTTGAATGTTTTCTGTAAGGCATAAGTGGGAAGTCAATATTTCTTCAAAATTTGATATTTATTTCGTTGAATTATAAATGCTAACTTTGAAATTTGAAGACGTGTCCTCCTCCTATTGTAAATGTGTTTACTCAAACATCTGATCTGTGGAGATATTTTGTTTTGTTTTGTGGAGCTTCTGTAGCCCTTTTAACTGATATGATTGTAGTTGAGGTATTTGTTTGTTTGCTGCTGTTTTTGAGAATATTATTATATGCTATATATTGGTAGTTATTGTTTATAGCTTCTGGCTGCCTTCTTTTCTTGTTTATAGCAATTCATAGTTATTATTTAACATGTATTTCTTTTTCAGGAAGAAAGAGTGAGACACCTACGCCAACGGCTTGAAGTTCCTTTTGATGGTTCTAAGGCTGAGCACCAAGTATTTAAATAATTCATTTTCTGTTTAAATTTTCATATCACTTTACTGACATTTGCTACTATATCCTACATCACATCTGTTTTATTTTTAACTTGTTTTTTATTCTGTTGTTATCTTCTTGTGTATGTTTTGATATAATGAAGCTGATTTTCTATTTTGTTCTGCAATCTGCATGCATGCTTGATACGTGATCTTATTGTGTTTGAACTGGAATATGAGCATGGCAATTTCTTTCATGCTTGCACATGAAGATAGATAAAATTTAAAATTAAATTGCCTCATATGAATGAGCTGAAATGTGTACAAGCACAATGACTATTTGTTGCATGTCTGTAGTATAGTATAGGTATCTAATCTACCCATAGGATTTTCTAAGAATGTACAATATAAGTAGTCAATAGAATATGTAATATACTTTTTCTTATACTGACAGTAGGATGCCATTTCAATCTTTTTTGGTTGCAGGATGCACTTAAACAACTGTGGAAATTAGCTTACCCTAACAGGGAGCTTCCTTCACTTAAATCAGAACTTTGGAAGGAAATGGGATGGCAAGGTTCAGACCCTTCAACGGATTTTAGGTGTGTGATAAAAAACAACGCCTTATACTTTTAAGGAGAGGGGTTGGGAACTTGGGTATGGATAGGGTTTTATTAAGCAACAAGTCAGACTCAAAATATTATCTCAGATTGTCAATGCTTTACTGGTTTACAACAGTAAATGAGTGGTAACATTTTGACCCTCTCATCCACTCTGTTGATTTCTGTAATAATCAGGGGGCTAACGCTCCTTTTAGGTTTTGTACTTCTAAATGTTTGATAGTTCGATTTTGGATTTTGAGGGGTAGTTTATTGTGTACCTCTGGGATTAACGTGTTCTTATGGTATGAGTAAGGTTTTTTTTTTTTTTTTTTTTTTTTCAGAAAAATATATCCTGAAAGACAATTTTTTGACAAGATATTTCTCAACCATAATCTTGATCTTCCAACAACAGTTTCTTTGAAGTATCTGATCTTTAGACAATCGATTGCATATTCTTTGTATTTTGGGGAATTGAACTTGGAATCATGGTCTGCACTGCAGGGGCGGAGGATTTATTTCATTAGAGAATCTCATCTTCTTCGCAAAGACGTATCCAGTAAGTTTCTTAAATTGCATTTGCATTCATGCATACACAGCCCGTGCTTAAGGAGTTGGTAAATATTTGTTACTGAATTTTCATTATATTATATTTAAAGTTATAATTTGCTTACTGATTTTTCTCTCAAGGCCAAATTCTATCCCTATCCTTGTAAAGAGAATGCTTTACTTTATATAACCTTGGTTGTACTCTTCTATCTACTTGTGCACGATAGAAATTGGCCCATAATTTATCAACTTTGATTCAGAAATTACCAGATTGCTAAATAATGTCCCATTGTGATTTAGAAAGTAAGTTATTATATGTATATAGAAAGCCTTTTTTTTGCCTAGGGAGGAGGGAGCTTTAAAATCCTGCAGATCCATATACATTGCTTCTGTTTTCAAGCTTAGATATTTTCTTTTTCTGAGAAAATATTTTGTAAAAAGAGGTGTGAAAATTTCAGGGGGGATGATAAGATATCCCTGTGAAAGGAGAAACTAAAAGAAAATAGAAAAATACTAGATGAGATTGGCTTTCACAATGAGTTGTTTCCTTAGTTGCTGGTTTATCTGCAGTCAATACTCTTTACTGGCTAAAATTGGAACAAAATAAGCTATCAGAAAATAAGAGCCTAGTAATTTAAAAAAAAAAAATTAAGTCCAGCATAGCTATCGAATCTCTCTCTCTGGTGTGTGTGTGTGTGTGTGTAAATCAGAGTGATGTTTCCTTAAAAAAAATCTCTCTAGAAGAAGACCAAAGACAGGCCACCCATACATAAACACAAATCTAAGCATGTGCTAGTTATTTTCTATGAAAAAAAAAAACAGAGACATATACGTGCATTGCTTTTAACAATTATTTTTCCAGATGTTCTTGAAAGAATAATGAAAAAGTCACTGTAGTTTAAAGTAGGGGTGACAAAACAATCTATTTATCTAGATTTATTTAATTTCAGATGTTCACAAATATTATTTTTGAGAATTCTTTCAAAAGTATATTTTTAATTTTTAGAATAAAATGTATTATTTTATGGAGCCATGAAAATAATTTCTTAATGGATTAAATTTTTATCAAATGGATCAGATTTTTAAATTAAATTTTTAATGGACTAATTATTTTTTCATCCGCTCAATTATAATTCAAAATAAAATTTATCCGAAACTATTGACCAAGAAATGAATATGTCATTTTACTGTGAAAGTAGCCTTCTGAAAATGCAAAAATGGAAATTGGTACCTTGTTCTTCTGAATTAAGCCTCATACTTTTTTGTGTTTTGTTAAATTATTAGTCTACCCCTCTTAACACTTCCCTTTTTCACCCCACTTTATCTTCTACTTACTTTCCCTGGACTTTTTCTTCTACAAGCATTACTCTTTTTTGTCCTCCACACTCCAGGCACTCCCTCATTCTCCTTTTCTCTACTATAAGCATTGCTCTTCCACATTTTACTCCTTTTTTTCATCAAAGCCAATGCTAGTAAAATTATATACATGTTGCTGTTTCTGAATTAGAGTAACAAATTACTCCCGTACTTGTAAACATTCGAATTTTTTTATTTTAGAAATTCCTAACTGACATATAAGAAATATTTATGTAAATTTATTCTTGATGACTACACTGCTACCGGTGTACCAACTTTTCCTTGTGTTTCTGGTTTGGAATTTCTTGCAATTATATAAATTTTCAATATACTATTGATAAAGTCGTTTTTTCCCCACTGCATTTCTGCTTTCATGGCTTTATACGAAGCAGAAGTTGATTATATATTCATTGTGCACAATTATGTATGTTTTCTGCATTACAACAATGGTTTGAAAGCGGCACGTATAGACAATGTGTTGCATACTTCAATGAGTAGAATGGTTTTGGTTAATTAAGCTCGCTTCTACCTGTCGCTGTCATAGGATTCATTCCAGCGATTATTGAATAAACAAGATGGAATCAGAGCAGACTGGGAATATCCGTTTGCAGTAGCTGGAATCAACATTTCTTTCATGTTGGCTAAAATGCTGGATCTTCAAGCAGGTAACATATTCTCTTAAGAAGAAATTCGGTGTTCGGTTGTAATTTGACACATTTAATATTTATTTTAGGGGTTTCCTTGTTTGCACTTAGTGTTGATTTTTGTTTCTTACTCAGTCAGATACATCATATATGTAAACTCTTCTGATTCAACTATTTTCCTTGCAGGGAATCCATCTTCTTTGTCCGGAATCTGTTTTCTCAAATTGCTTGAAGAGGATGAAATGGCATTTGATAACCTTTTTTGTGTTGCTTTTCAAATGATGGATGCTCAGTGGCTAGCGAAGCGGGCGACATATATGGAATTTAATGTAATGTAGCATTGAATTTTATCTGTTCATTTCTTAATTATTTTTATTACTCTCTGATAATCTTGATTCATTTATAATTTTTTTTTTTTTTCACTAGGATGTTTTGAAGTTCACCAGAGCGCAATTAGAGCGCGAGCTTGCTTTAGAAGACATCTCCAGCGTTAAAGATTTACCTGCTTACAGCATGTTGAGATGATTGATAATTGTGATTTAGTTCCAACATTTCTCTGTTTTTCTTTTAAGATGAAATGTGTCTAAAGCATTTGCCACTTTATCTGTATACAGAAACGTGAAAATGAAGTATTGCAAATATCAGATAAATCTTTTTTTATCGATTTCCGCCATGCTTGTATTTAAGCGTATGTATTAGCATGTAGGAAGTTCTTCATAAAATTTCTGCTCCCAATAATTACCATAATTCAACTGTATGAGTGCCGGAATATATATTTTTAAAAATACATTGAAGTCTGAATTATGTTATCGTCGTCTTATTGTCACAAGATAATATATGATTATCGTGAAACTATTATAAGTACAGGGATCGAGTAAAGTGATATATTGAGAGATAAAAGAATTTTAAAACTTAGATCTAATTCTATCATCTTTATCATCTTCTAAATATTTTTATGTGGAGATTGGCTTTGTTTGGATTAAAGGAGAGTGGAAGAGAGAAAGAAGAAAAATGGTGTTAAATTAAGAAAAATTGTGAAGAAATGAGGGAGTATAATATATAATATAAACCTTTGATTTAGTTAATCATTGCTCTCTTATTTATTTTACAATAATTTTTCATTTGTTGCTCTCTTATCTTTTTATAATAATTATTTTCATTTGATATCACTCATTTCATCTTTATCCCTATTATCACCTTGGTGTCACCATTGTCTTATTACGAGGGCAACCCTATATGAAAATTGGTTAATGCGTAACGCAAAGTCAAGAACGAACTTGGTTTTGTTAAATAAACTTAAATTAGGATGATTTGTAATTTCATTGAGACTTATTTTTTAATCCTGTTACTAGTTTTAGCTTTAAAAATTTGGTTCTTGTTACTATTTTTAACTTTACATATTTGATTCATATTACTCTTTTTATACTCGTTCCATTATGGTTACTGATTTTATTCTTGGCCCTGTGCCTATTTAAGACCTGCCCACATTTATCAATAAAATACACAAGAATTACAGAATACATTAAATTGATGGCTTAAATTGATGCATTAAGAAATACGTAAGTTAAAGACAAATCGACTCTGTACCTATTCTACAAATGGGTCGACTTTGTACCTATTCTATAAAGATTATTGGTAAATTTTAGCAATAATCATTTTAGATATTTTAGAATGGTATCAGTGTAGATTAATATCTTTGGTACATCAATCCATCTAAAGAAATAAAAATAAGAAATTGTTATTACTAAGGCAATAAATAAATAAATAAAGAAGAAACACCTAAAATAAATTAAATTAAAAACACATAAACTTTTACACATTGATTATTATAATGCAAAAATGTGTCATTTTACATGCGTAAGCAAAGCAAAGTCTACTCTTTCCACATCCCAAAGAAAAGATAATATAGTCTATAAATGATAGTGGATGTTGTAATGTAACCCTCCCTCCTTTTCTACATTTATAATAGCCACATTAATTTTACAATAATTTAAAGTAACCTATGTAAAAAAAGTTTATACAATACTGATGGACTCGGATATTCCTGAAAACTTTTCTGGTCTTTTAAATTTTTTAATTTTTTTACTTCCAAAACCTGATAAAATTGCCAATTTAAAATACTATATTTTAACCCGTTTTCAACAAATAGCTACGTTTAACGAACCACATGTGGACGATCAAATTACGACCGTTACTGGAAAGTGAAAAGTATTCTTTTTCTAATTTATTTCTTCACCTAAAAGTAAAGCCACATGAATTGAAAGAGAAAGTAATCTAATCTACTTCCATTTGAACACCTCCATATTTTTATATTTCAACACCTTTTATGATTCAGATACACAACTCAATAGAAAATTATAAATAATGACAGATACTTTAAATAAACAATAAACAATGGGCAATTGGAATATATACCTAACACTGAAGAAGAAGAAGAAGGAAAAAGAAATGTTCTTTGATAAAAGGTTAACAAATAACCATCAAATAAAGATCAATTACTCCTTTAGCTGCAGTAAACCAGTGAAAGAAATAACAGATAAAAGTATGAAACTAGTTATCTGATCCAATTGTTTCGTGATCAGGTTCAACTTTAGACCACCTATTAATTCGTATACGGGCTATCGTTACCTGCATGGGAACATAATGATTTCATGATGTTTTATATATAATTTAAACTCACGAAAGAAAATATAATAATTGAGTAAACATTACAGAACAATAGAGAAAAAAATACCTGTTCATCCCAATTAGTTCTGTAGGTTAATATAATTAGAACTATAGTTTGAATCAGTGTCCCAAACAACATTCCAATCCAAACACCCTACAACAAAGGTTGTCGAATGAATAATATAGGAATCAAGTGAAATTTGAAAATGATACAAGAAAAATACTATACAAGTCTTACCTTAACTTGCAAGTGGAAAACATTACCAAGTAATATTCCAAAAGGAATACCTATTATGTAATAACATCCTATGTTCACATATGCTACGGTGCTCTGCCACCCTGCTCCAATAGCCACCCCTGTTCAAATCAAATCATTTCATATCTTTCAGACTTGTTCAATTGATAAACAAATTTACTTAGTCATGTAAAAACACAACAGGATTAAAAAATCTTGAATAAATTCTTCAAACCAAGATAACACAAGTTATGAAGCATACCTGAGAGCACTGGTTGAACACTGTTCAGTAACAAAGAAAATGCCAACAAAGGTGACAAATCCCCAACAGCAATAGCTACGTCTTCGCTTGTTGTAAATACATAGGCTATTTTTTCTCTTAAAAGTAAGAAAATTGTAAACAAGATTAACCCAATTGAAAAGGATGTAAGCACCGTCACAACTATAGAAAAGATTGCAGCTTTGGAGCTTCCTTTTCCAAGCTCGTTTGCCACGCGAACACTGCCAATGAAGAAAGATTAAGTTAATATTCGTTTAATTTGTACTTTAGAAAGAAAAGAATTTTCACTACTCATTACCTTACGGCAGCCATGAAACCAAGTGATATCATCATTTCCCATCCATTGACGTTGATGCTGTAAAAAAAAAAAAATTTCGTACATTCAGTTTAATAATTTTGGAAAAAAGTGTGCTTTCATTTCTCATCTTCAAATAATGTAATGTGGGGCAATGCAAAAGGAATATACCATATAGATAGAGCATCGATTTGAACCTCTGCGTTTTCCATGTTACCCGTTAACAGAACCAATATTGTGTTGTACCAGAGCTCAAGACTGTAAATTATACAGTAGAACAAAGTTAGAAATACTAAAATCTTTGCTTTGTACATTAATCATGAAGAAAATCGAAATCAGTTTAAATAATTAGCTGATAGAGAAGAAAGCTCACCATAGCATGGCACCGGCAGAAAGGGACATCTTGACAACAGGCCAGAGGTCTTTGAATGCCAGAAAGGAGAAACCTTTCCATGTATCAGAGCACCATCCGCATGTCACAAATATGATTTGACCAACGTTGGGAATCCAGTATGCCAAAATTGTTGAAAACATTGCACCAGTAATCCCGAGCTTCAGATTCATTGTCAAAAGCCAGGAGAGAAACACATGAATCACTATCGCAAAAGCTGCCAAGAATGCAATGATGACGTTCTTGCTTTGAGATTGCAGAAACATTTGGGTGGTGAAAGAGAAAATGAAAGAAAACATGACAGGAATTGCCCAGAGAGAAATGGTTCCTGCAACATGTGCTATGCTCTCATCTTGGCCTAAAAGTATCAAAATTGGGCTTGTGAAGACGAACACAGGAACAAGAACAAGTGCAGTCACGAACAAAACTATCCATGATCTTTGAAGATACACTCCCATCATGCTATATTCTTTTGCCCCAAATGCTTGTCCACAAAGTGTTGACAATGCACTCGCCATTCCTAACTGAAATTGTCAGTTCACAGACACAAATAATTATTGTGTTATTCTCTTGTGGCTGCAGTTGATATAGCATGAAATACTTTATCATTGGATAAGTGCAAAAATTTTTGAAGGAAGATGAAGATTTGTACATACCAGAACACCATTGGCAAAGCGAATGAGAACAGTGAAGACAAGGGCAAAAGCAGCAAGTTCCCTTGGGCCAATATGACCAACAAAAGCTTGACTTATAACATTGAGACCGAAGGATGAGAACCTGGTGAATATGGCTGGTGCTGCCACTATCCACATCACTTTGCTCTCTTTCCACACCCTCTTCCCCAACGATGATTCATCTTCTTTTTCTTGCTCTGAGGTTACTGCTCTGTTCAGCAATTTCTGCTTTAGATTCTCCTCCATTTTCCCAGTTTTTGATGGGGGCTTATGATCAAAGACAACAAGAGTTTTAGCCTATTTTTTTATAGAAAAAGAGAGAGGGAATTCCACAGAGACTAAAACACTGAACAGAACAGAGTGAAGAAGTTTTGTTTATATCCGCGAGGAAGGCACGAGGAAGAAGAATTGTTCGTTCGCTAAATATTTTAAGTGTAAAAAGTAATTGAGTGAGTGATCATTATTATATACTCTCAAAACTGGACACAATCATTAAGAAATAGGTTTTCTTTTTCCACAATCGACTCGTTTAAAAGTAAAGTTTCTTGGATGAACTTGTAAGAACATTACGTATCAGAGTAGGTCTCTTTATTTGAAAATTTGATTTTCACAATGTAAAATACCCTCATTCGTGTTGAAAAATAGCCTCAATTCAATATTTGGAAACTCGATATATATTTTTTTTTATCTTTGTCCATTTTCATTAATTTTTAGTTAAGACTTTTAATAAAGTAACGTCTATACTCTTAAAAAAACTTTTAATAAAGATCATTTTACAAAATATCTTGAGTGCAAATATTTAGACAAGTTGTTGATCTAAAACCATAGAGTTAAAGCTTAGATCTTTTTGGCACCACGATTGTCTAGTATTAAAAAATGAAACATATATGACAACTTATAGATCAAGGAAAGTTTTAATAGGATCATATACTCTTCGAAACAAAATTTAAAACTGCAGCAGCACTGGTGTTAAGCTCTGGTTGCAAGAGAGGTCCACTAACCAATGCTGGATTTATTGTTTAGCAATTTTTATCTACCATTGTTGAGGATTAATTTCATGTTGAATTGAGTCGGTATATGAGGCATTAGATTGCTTTTTTTATGATGTTAATCCTTCACAGTTCACCTTGTGTTTGTTTTGATGACGGATGTATTGATTAGAATGACTGTTGGCATGCTCTGTTCTGCATTAAAATAACTCGTTCTTCTTTTGACTCAGCTATTGCTAGTAGACCTTGTCTGATAAAGGAAAGTCAGGCATCAAGGATGAACTTCAGAAGCTTGTATCAGAATTTGATGACATTGTATTTAAGAATGTGCTTATTTGTGGAGTATCTCCTTCCGAGGATGCTTCCTAGCCTAGGACATAGATAAGGAGTCTGCAATCATAGCAAATGTTGATTACTAAATTAAAATTATTACTTTGCTTCCATTGTTACCATTTCTTATTTTAGAGTAGTTGAGTTTTTGGTAGTATATCAGTGGGATTTTGTTACTGCCTGATAACTGAAATTTGGATATCAGAAGATTATGTCGAAACAAAAATAATGTGGCATGTGTCCTTTACTCTATGAACGACAAGCAATTGGTTTGTTTTACCTTGAGTGATAGTCTTCCGTTTTAAATAAAATATAGTGTATGAACATTAAGTAAACAAACAATTTACTCGATGCGATCGAGTAGGCAATAGAGCTGACCACGAGCTTCTATTCACATTCCATTTGGTTGATAATTTGGGTTAAATAATTCCTCAAAAGAAAATTATATAGGGGCGTGTGCAATTGGTTCAAAAGAAATCAGGAGACATTTTTTTTTTATAAAAAAATTTGTGATATTCCATTAGATTTTGTGACATTCAATTCAATTTTTTTTCATTTTTTAGAAGACAATGAAATCTGGTCATATTTAATTCATATTTTAAAACTCTACATATTCAATTTTTATTTAAATTGTCCCATTTTTTATGGATTATTTTGGTGATATAAATATTGTTATAAATGATTTTATCTAAATATGTGAAACTATGCTATTTTCATATTCTCTTTCTAAATATTAACAAAAAAATGAAGGCACAAGAGTAAGACGTAAACTAGGAACAAACAAGGAATCCGAGAAAAGCAAAACTGAAAAATTTATTAATGGCAAGAGAGAGAAATTCAGTCGTTAAAGACGAGAGAAAGAGAGAGAAAAAAAAATATTAAAAACAAAAATATTATTTTCTCTCCCTCAGTCAAAGAGAGAAAGAGATGAGTATGCACATGCGCAAAGAGGACAAAGAAAAAAAATATAGACTTTTTGCAAAATTGTAATGAAATGGATTTGATTCATATAAAGTGGAAACCAAATTGAGCTTTTTTTTTTAAAAGGTGAAACAAAGTTGATACTAATCCTTAAATTTGGAAACCAATTAAGCTTTTAAAAAATGTACTATATCTACCTAAATTATGATAATATTTATTTTTAAAAAGAATATTTTGATATGTAAAAATAATTACATTTTTAATAAATGCAATCAAGAAAAGAAAATTTTACCAAATGTATTAAATGGTGTGGTGAATTGTTCATTCTATCACATGAAATTATAATCGTTGGTAAATCTTGTAAAACTCTTGAAAATGACATTTTAGAAGTGACGATGGTTTAAAAATAGCAAGACACATTATCTCTCTAAAAACCATTCTTTTAGAATTCTTTAACTTTTCTCTAGAAGTTCTTCTCTTGCATTTATCTGTTTGAATATCAGAGATCACCTGAGCGATCCTTGCAACGAGATCTTCAAGTCTAGTCGATCAGTTTCTCCAAAAGAGGAAGTTAGTTTGTACTCTTTTTCTTTAATCTTGTCTCCTTTACATGCAGATTATAATGTTTCTGCATGTGTCATTTGAGTCTTCTATAAGACTCTCCGTTGATCCATGGTTCTAACAATATACCCTGATAATGTTTCTGTGAGTTGTAGGTGTAGATAGAGTTCCTTGAGCTGGTGGAGTCGTCTTAGCTCTTGTAAAGCAGTTGGGTCCTTTGTAAGGTAAGGAAAGCTAATTATCACTTTTAATATTGAAAATGTTTAAATCAACTGTGTTGCATGCTTGATTTGGTTTGGAATTTATGAATTTGTATATGGAATGGTTGAATGTGAATGTCTGTTAAATATTGCTTTTTTGATCACTTGAGTTGTTGTGTTTAAAATTTATTTGTTGGAATTTGCTATTACTCCTTGATGTAGTCAATGGGTCGAGTTTGGACTGATTTCGGGTCTATTTTGAAGGTTTTGACTGGTGAAAATCTAAAAGAGATATTTTAGGAAAAAGCTGAATGTTTAGGGTCTATTTTTTAGTCATTTGTGACTTTTTTAAATACTTAGATTTATCAAAATCTCTTGGTTTAGAATGAGAAAGTTAGAGGGAGTCGCTTGTTAAATCTAAATATTGTTGGTCTGATTGATATAGATTTAGGAATAAATGGTGATTCTGCAGTTGGACATATGAGTAAGTAAAAGGTTAGGGTATTGATAAGTGAAATTCTAGGATATGTTGGTTCTTGAGTAAGTTAGGAGTTAAGAACTTAAGTTTATGTAATTTAAGACTTAGTTAGTTTCTTATCTTGTTGAAAATCTGATGTGCAGATATGCTAAGTTGGTAATTGGGTTGTGGTGAGTGTGACTAGATCTAATGGATTGAGTCATTGACCATTTGAGCAAATTGATATCCAAACCAAAGTTTAAACATGTTCCCCGAGCAATTTCAAGTATTTAGAAAAAGCTGAATGTTTAGGGTCTATTTTTTAGTCATTTATGACTTTTTTAAATACTTAGATTTATCAAAATCTCTTGGTTTAGAATGAGAAAGTTAGAGGGAGTCGCTTGTTAAATCTAAATATTGTTGGTCTGATTGATATAGATTTAGGAATAAATGGTGATTCTGCAGTTGGACATATGAGTAAGTAAAAGGTTAGGGTATTGATAAGTGAAATTCTAGGATATGTTGGTTCTTGAGTAAGTTAGGAGTTAAGAACTTAAGTTTATGTAATTTAAGACTTAGTTAGTTTCTTATCTTGTTGAAAATCTGATGTGCAGATATGCTAAGTTGGTAATTGGGTTGTGGTGAGTGTGACTAGATCTAATGGATTGAGTCATTGACCATTTGAGCAAATTGATATCCAAACCAAAGTTTAAACATGTTCCCCGAGCAATTTCAAGTATTTAGAAAAAGCTGAATGTTTAGGGTCTATTTTTTAGTCATTTGTGACTTTTTTAAATACTTAGATTTATCAAAATCTCTTGGTTTAGAATGAGAAAGTTAGAGGGAGTCGCTTGTTAAATCTAAATATTGTTGGTCTGATTGATATAGATTTAGGAATAAATGGTGATTCTGCAGTTGGACATATGAGTAAGTAAAAGGTTAGGGTATTGATAAGTGAAATTCTAGGATATGTTGGTTCTTGAGTAAGTTAGGAGTTAAGAACTTAAGTTTATGTAATTTAAGACTTAGTTAGTTTCTTATCTTGTTGAAAATCTGATGTGCAGATATGCTAAGTTGGTAATTGGGTTGTGGTGAGTGTGACTAGATCTAATGGATTGAGTCATTGACCATTTGAGCAAATTGATATCCAAACCAAAGTTTAAACATGTTCCCCGAGCAATTTCAAGTATTTAGAAAAAGCTGAATGTTTAGGGTCTATTTTTTAGTCATTTGTGACTTTTTTAAATACTTAGATTTATCAAAATCTCTTGGTTTAGAATGAGAAAGTTAGAGGGAGTCGCTTGTTAAATCTAAATATTGTTGGTCTGATTGATATAGATTTAGGAATAAATGGTGATTCTGCAGTTGGACATATGAGTAAGTAAAAGGTTAGGGTATTGATAAGTGAAATTCTAGGATATGTTGGTTCTTGAGTAAGTTAGGAGTTAAGAACTTAAGTTTATGTAATTTAAGACTTAGTTAGTTTCTTATCTTGTTGAAAATCTGATGTGCAGATATGCTAAGTTGGTAATTGGGTTGTGGTGAGTGTGACTTGATCTAATGGATTGAGTCATTGACCATTTGAGCAAATTGATATCCAAACCAAAGTTTAAACATGTTCCCCGAGCAATTTCAAGTATTTAGATATTAATTTAGTCATTTGGAAGTGGCTTAATACACATATCCAGAATCAAAGTTGCCCGTTTCTACTATGGTGCTCAACAGTAGCCCAGCGATGCCAAAGCATCAAAAAGCTCCAAGGTTTGGCACTCAACTGCACATAGGTGGTGCTCAGGCACCAAATTTGCAAGAAGGATGCACTTAGCAACAAGGATGTTCCACTCAACGTCATGTGCTTTGGCCAAGATTCTTTTTTTTTTTTACATTTCTCTCACTTCTAGATTCTTTCAATTCTTTGATTTGGAATATAAGTTTCTTGTAATTATTTTTGGTACACTCTTTAAGGTATGTTTGTTAAGATGTGATGAGTGAATGTTTACATTATTTATATTGGAAATGGTATGAAGGTTAAATGGATGTTGCATATGTGAGTATTGATTCAAAGTTGATATGAAATGACTTGTGAGTGTGAAATAGCATATGATGCTACAAAGATTTCAAGGAGAAATCATTTAGATGGTTGTGTATAATGTATGTATTGATATAGAAAGTTAGTGATTAAGGGTTATTTTGATGTTCTCAATAACTTTCAAATCTCAATAAGAGAAGGATAATTGTGTTGTGGAGAGTAGCACAAGGTCCTTAGTTTGTTGGTCAATTGTTTTGACCATAGATGTTTGACAGATTAACCTCAGATGTAGAAGTTGATGTGGATGAGTTATTGTTGTTGTTGCACCACCTTTGGGTGTAGGGCCCCTATAGTTCAATATATCAATACATGTATCTGAATGATCAAGTTTAGAGGAAAATTTTTTATGCTTTATTTGTGTTATATGTCTAATTCTATAAATATGATATATAATTTTTTTTGGTACATTAACTTATCTTTTTTCCTGTGTGTTGTTTGTTTGTTTTGTTTCTTCTCTTTTGCAATGATCACCTTAGAGAGATGTCTTTGGTGAGCAAGTGCTCAGAGTAGATGGAGTTGAGACAAAAAGTAAGACTTATGTTTTAATTTCATCTGTTTTTGAAAAATCTATTACACTTTGGTTGAGTGTAATATCTTATAGTTGTTGTAAGATTTTGTATATCTTTTACTATTATAAGTTATTTATAAATATATGTAATAACATCTTATAAGATTTTATTTGAGTTGACTATTTTGTATTATTGAAAGTGTAATAAATATCATATGATAATTGAATACTATCAAAAGTGAGATATTAATTGAGATATTACAATTTTTCAGCAAACAAATTATGTTTGAAGTCGCCTTCCCATAATTATACTTGTATACTTAATGTCATGTCTTGATTGCTTTAATGCATTTTCTGTTTTCTATTCTTAAGCTCTTTTTTCTTTTGAATTGTAATATCATTTTAATGTCATTGTTTTATTCAACAGTTGACTCAGGCATTCAGATTTTGATTAAAATTTGATCATCTTAATATGAATACTCTCTTATCCACACAACTAAAAATGCATTGATAAGTGTTAAGGATTCCAAACCTCCCGTTGAAGAAAAATTGCACAAATATGTTGCCTTAGGAAAACTTTATGAGTGCTTTGTTAATAATTAAAAAATAAAATAATTTAATAATAGATAATTTAATAAATTTTTATGAGCGTTTTAAATAGACTTACGAAAGTAATCGATACAATTTTTTGTTCGCATAGCTTATAATTTTTTAGAACCATTTTCAATGAAACTTGTATTTGACGTGGATCTCTTTACGAACAAATAATGAATATATTCTATATCATACTCGCAGGCTTCGAAAATATTATTTAAGTTTATGTCGCTTAAAGTCTTGTTTGAAACTAATAAATCTGTTTAAATCAAACACATTGGAAAATATTTATTTACATTTCTTAAAATTCATATTTCAGTTTATAATATTATAAAAATCTACGCTTTGAATCTAATAGAGTTAATATAAAGTGGAATGACTCAATGAATATGAGTTTATATACATATAAGATACCTTCATTAGTAAGAGCTTTTTTGGAGTGGTATCAAAAATAAATCCGTGAGAGTTTGACTTCAAACAGATAATATCTTACTAAGTGTAGAGATCTATTTGTATATATTTGTGTATTGATCTACAACCATCATTTTTGGTGTACTTTGCTTTTCTAGTTATTTCCTATAAATGCTAAAAAATGTCAATGCTGAAATTTCCATTAATAAAAGTAACACTACAATATAAGATTAAAAATATTATGTATTAGGTTGTAATAATTAATGTGTTTCTTTTACATTAAATGTAGGTAAATCATAAACTCCACGGGTAAAGCTTATTTAGCCATAAATAATACAAATCAGATTTCAAAGACACATTCAACCTTTAGTTTGCAAAGGCAAATCTCCACACTCATAATTTGTCTCTAATTATTAATTAAGACTTTTTTTTTCAATGTTTTAATCTTTCAAAATTTAGAAGATTTTAAAATATCATATTATTTGGGAGGTTAAAATTTTATTTTACTTTAAAAATAAAATTATACAAGTTTTATTCCCGTGCCTTATGAAAATGATTTAAAATATTTTTCATAATAAACAATATATGAAAATTATATTATAATTTAATCTAAACTCAATTTGTTATATAAAAAATATTTCATGTTATTTGTTAAAAGAATGTTTAACTTTCATAAATATTATAATTAAATACTTTATAATTTAATTTAAAAATAAACATAATTTATTGTGATAATTTAAAAATAAAAAATATATTTAATATTTTAATAACAATGTCAATGATTTATAATTATAAACACACTTGATATAAACAATTAAAGTAGTGTTGTCAAAATGGGTTAGAATTCGCGAGCTAACTTGATCCACTAAGAATCCACGAACTAACTTGATCCACTAAGAATCATACTCACCCAGATTGAACTCATGGTGAGTTGGGTTGGCTAACCAACCTACATAATTTTTTTTAAGTTATGAATCTTTAAATGCTCTTAACACTTCTCTAGAATGCATACGTAGACAAATTGTGCTTCTTCCCAAACCGTGGTGAACAATGCAGATCATGTTCCACAAATCCCTTCATTTTGCAGACCGTGGTGAATAGTGTGCAAGATTCTAGTGTAGCGCAGGCCGTGGTATTGTTGATGATTTGATTCCAACGCGTAGATCCTTCCCCTTCGTAGACAGTGAACAATGTGCACGACTCTAGCGCAGTGCAGGCTGTGGTGTTGATGACGATTCCAATGCACAAACCCTTTCCCTTTGTAGATCGTGATGAACATTGTCACGATTCCAGCGCACCATAGGCCATGGTGTTGTTGACAATTCCAACGGTCAGACCCTTGCCCTTCGTAGATGGTGAACAATTCACGATTCTAGTGTAGTGCATACCATGGTTTTGTTGACGATTCCAATGTGCATACCCTTCTCCTTTGTGGGTTCTTTAATAGTGTGCAAGAATTCTAGGTTAGTAAACATTGCATAATTATTAAAAACAAAATGAACTTTGAAATCATAGATAATCAATGTGTTCATGATAATTTGAATGATTCTTTGCACCAACCATAGAAGATATTGAGAATGAGGGTAAGGATTTTGATAGAAAAAGTAAGAGACCTAGGGTAACTACTTCAAAAGTTTGGAATCATTTTACAAAATTTGGTATTAAAGATGATGAAGAAAAGGTAAAATGTAATGCATGTTGTGCAGAGTATGTTGCTGGTTGTACAAAAAAAGGGACCTTAACAATGTTGTGTCATTTGTCAAAGTATTTGATCCTAAAGAAATTAAAAGACAATGACGTGGGGAAAATAAAATTTGATCATGCTGGGAACTTAAAATTTAGAGAAATTGACCAAAAAATTGTGGATGACTTTATTTCAATGGCTATTATTCAACATGGGATTCCATATAATTTTGTTGAATGTAGTGGATTACAGAATTACTTCCGTAAATGGTAGGCCGCCTAAGCTAGAACCACCTCTATAAGGATTTCAATTTGTCCATTCAACCATAAACCTTCATATTCTGTTGCATCCAATTATGTTCGAATTTCCCTAGTGTTTGTGCTCACTAATTCATGCTCTTCAAACTTCTGGACAGAGTCATTACTTATGGATCATAACACTAAACTTCTACCAAAATAGGGGAGCCTATGTCAGACCCCTAGAAATATAAAAGACTAGTTCATCTTGACATTTCCTTTGTAGTTAGTGTGGTAAGTCAATTCCTTAATTTCCCATGTGAAGATCATTCTAATGTAGTTATGCATATATTAAAGTACATTAAAGGATATCCTAAAAAAGGGTTATTATATGATTCTAATAACCATACAAGAGTGGTTTGTTATTATAATGATGATTAGACAGAATCTCCTTCTAATAGAAGGTCCACATCCGGATATTGTGTCTCCATTGGTGGTAACTTGATCTCTTAAAAAGCAAGAAACATAGTGTTGTGGCAAGATCTAGTGCATAAGCAAAATATAGAGCTAAGCCACTTGTGAGCTTGTTTGGCATAAGCAATTTCTTAGAGAGTTACAATTTAGAGATGTCACTCAAATGATGCTTGTATGTGACAATCAGTCTGCTCTTCATATTAGTTCTAATCTCGAATTTATGAAAGGACCAAAGACATTGAGGTTGATTGTCATTTCATTCGAGAGAAGATTATATCTGGACATATCAAGACTAAGTTCGTTAATTCAAGTGATTAGTTAGGAGATATTTTCACTAAGTCTTTATAGAGGCCAAGAATTGATTATATTTGTAATAAGCTTGGTGTATACGATTTACATGCACTAGCTTGAGGAAGAGGGTTAGATATATTATCTTTATCTTTTATCTTTAGTTAATTTATTCTTATTTCTTATTTGTATTTTTAAGTTTAGTCCATATTTCTTCTATTATAAATAGAGGACATTGCGTGTATATTCAACACAAAGAAAATAATCTCATACATGGTTTTCACTATATTCAACATCCACAAACTAAATAATACAAACAAAGAAAGTTAAAACCTCTATAATTGTCAAATTGATAGTATACTAACCCAGAAAAAAAGCTAGAAGAAATGGAGGTAATTTCTACAATAAAATAGTTGAAAACAAAGGAGGTTTTAAAACATCAAACAAAATAATAATCACTAATAGAAGAGGTTAAAACATTCCATATAAAAAAACCTTCACAGTATAAATATGATATCAAAGGTCACATTAAACCTCTACAGATAAATTGTGACGACTCTAACTGTATAGGTAAAAAAACTCCTACAAATTAATTTACGAAGAATAAAAACTCCTGCAAATTGAAGAAACAAAACCTCCACAGAATATCAATATTTTTTGTCTCGAAGGAAAGAATGTCAAATTTTTTAGTACTTAAGAAATCACAAAAAAATTAATAGGAATGTAATTTAAGTTTATCAGAAATTTGAAACTTAATTAAGTGTAAATATAATAATAATGAAAATAAAAATAAATAATAATAATAATAAACAAATTCTTCTTTGTATAGATCACTGTTGTTTATTTTAAACTTGTTTAAAGAATGTCTGAACAATTGACATAAGAGAAAAAAAAAATGGCTTTACAATTTGAGAAGGATTGGCTTATATAAAATCATGTTAGTGAAAGAATACAAATTATATGGAGAAAAGAAGTAAGTAGTCATAGACAACAGTATTCAATGAAATTCAAGTATCCTATCGAAGAAAATTTGCATGTAGGAAATATACATCATCTGCCTTTCTCACACAGGCAACAAAAACAATATTACAAAACTGAATCCACGGTTAGATCCACTAATTTTGGATTTAACCATCATTATTAGTTATATAACCCTAACCAGTTTACCATATATTTAATTCAAGTAAAAGTAACGATTTAATTTTATTAAATAGTCATCAATTAGTGTTATATAACCAACACTGATGGTTAACATATCACATACTAACTGTTTGATGTAATTCTTTCATGATCAGCATTCACCTTCGACCACTTGCTAACTCGATTACGAGCTTTAATTACCTGTGCAGTGACATAATTGTTCATCCATCACGTGTATAAGTATAAGCTTTTAGGAGAAAATCTAGAATTAAGAATGATGAAGAGGAAATGAATGAAATACCTGGTCGTCCCAATTAGTTTTGTAGGTGATTATAATTAGCACTATAGTTTGAATAAATGTTCCAAACAACATTCCGATCCAAATACCCTGGGAAAGATGAAATGGGTTTTGTTAAAGAGATGAAACATGGATGAAATGCAAGATGAGAATGAGAAGAATACCTACCTTGACTTCCAAATGGAGAACTTTACCAAGCACCATTCCTACAGGAACACCTATGACATAATAACACCCTACGTTCACATATGCCACATAGCTTTGCCACCCTGCTCCGACTGCAACACCTGTTGAAATCATTTCATACTTGAACATCAACATTTTGTATAACTTTTGTTTCTCTGTCTACATTTCAGTATTCAATTTTTATATTTGATCATATCAGAACTCCAGTGTTAAACAAAAGTACCTGAGAGTACAGGTTGCACACTGTTGAGAAGAATGGAGATTGCCAACAAAGGTGACAAGTCCCCGACAGCATCGGCCACCTCTTTACTTGAGGTAAATACGTAGGCAAGTTTTTCCCTTAAAAATAAGAAGAATAAGAAGAGAACGAATCCAATGGCTAAGGATGTAAGCACTGACACCAGTATGGCGAATTTTGCAGCTTTGGAGCTTCCTTTTCCAAGCTCGTTTCCCACTCGAACACTGCAAATCACGAAAGATGAAGTTCATATTTCACGGTATACAAACGACAGAAGAATAGAGAGTGTTTGATCTGAACACAAGATTACCTTGCAGCAGCCATGAAACCAAGTGATATCATCAATTCCCATCCGCTAATATTGAGGCTGTAAAAAATGAAAATTATTCTTAAGAAATGAAGGAGAAAATATCAAAGGTGGATGCAATTAACATATGAATTGTTATGAAAGAACTCATAAAAATATGAATCCAATCCATATATATAAGAAATTTACAGTCTCCAACTTAAAACTTTAAAACTGAGTTTTCTTTCTTAGTTGCAACTTTCTTATTTATATTTAATGCGAGACATAAACACTTAACCAGAGATTCAAACTCACACTTATAGACTTGTCAAATTGGCATGTATTATATGATTTGAACTTAATTCACGTTGGTTGAGATTTAGAAAGTTCACATAGCCAAAACAATCTTTTATTAAAAACATCTATACGATCAAATATCCATAAAATCTTATAAGCTAATGTCAATTTATGGGCTTCCTTTGAACAGATAGACTATTTTATTCCTAATAATATTTTAAAATTTTCTGATTAAGTTAATATATTACTCAAACTTATGTAGTAACTCAATCATATCCACTATAGTAATTGTATTAATAGTTTCTTATTTCTTTTAATTTTATAATTAAAATTGTGTGTATTTTTATTCAATTTTGATATAAAAAAATGTTTATATTATATTAACACTATTTTATAAAAATAATAACTTATTTTACTTTTTTATGAAATACACTTATTATATTTTAGATGTCAAAACTAAAAATAAGTTAAAAGCTTATTTATATATATTATTTTAAAATAGTTTATCAAAGAATTAAAAGAAAATGTGCTATTATAATTGTATCCAAATATAAGTGATTTCTAAACTTAAAAAATGACTTACTTTGAACAATTTTTTTTTAAAATTACCGTACTTTTAAACTTAAACAAAGTCAACGTATATTATATTTTAAACTTTTTAAAATAATAAAATTATATATCTAATTAAAATTAAAAAAATATTTTGAATAGTTTTTATAAAATCTAATATTTATATATTCTTGAGGAATAATGTTCTTTAAAAATAATAGATTAGAAGCAAATATACATTATTCATTTTTTAAATCTTTACAAAATAATCATTATACTAATTTCTATTTGAAATTACCTCTTTTTTCATTAGATAATAAAAAACTATTATTATACAATAAAATTCTTAAACTATAATTTTTTTTTAATATTCAACATTGTAAAAATATGTTTGGAGTGAAAAAAAAATATTAAAAAAATATCACGTGAAAATTGTTGGACAAATAATATTGCAAAGCAAATGAAAAAATAATTAAAAATTGAATAAAAATGAATTAATTTAGTTTTTGGAGGTTAACCATCCTAACCCTCCCAAATCTACTTTATGTGGAATGTGGAATTTCGGAGGCTGAAACATTTAAAAAACTCCTAGTAAAAACAAATAGGACTTAAATTTTAAAAGGATTCAGGTTAGCCCATGAATTAGGAATTCAAAGGACAGCTCTAGGCACTTCTATCCTTAATAATTTTATCCAACTTACAAAAGAGATCGACACCATCTAATGCATTACCTTAAGAAAATAAATGTATGACTCTTATTTTTTATATAATGTTAAACTTTTTCATTTTCTCATTTTTACTCTCACATTTGAATTTCTATTTTTTCTAATAATCCTTTATTACTATATAAAGTTGATACAAACTCACGAAATAAAGCCAATCTCATTCCCTATTTGATGAGTATATTCGTGAATTCAGATAAAGTTTATCCTATAAATAATGCTTGATAAAGAAGTGTGAGACAACGAAAAAGGATACCATATCGATAGAGCATCAATTTGGACCTCTGCATTTGTCAAGTTACCCGTCAGAAGAACCAATATTGTGCTGTACCACAGCTCAAGACTGTAAAGCAAACCACAGCTTCACATGTTAGGAAGGCATATATAAATTGTTTAAGATTATTTAATTTGAGGATAAAGGGTCTAATTGAAATGTAGACAACCAAAACTATGTTTTGAACAAATAACGAAAAGTTAATTTATTTAGCAATTAAATGATAAAAAAGAAAGCTCACCATAACATGACCCCGGATGAGAGGGAAAGCTTGACAACAGGCCAAAGATCTTTAAATGCTAAAAATGAGAAGCCTTTCCATGTATCAGAGCACCAGCCACAGGTAATAAATATTAGTTGGCCAATGTTAGTAACCCAAAATGCCACACTTGTTGAAATCATTGCGCCGGCAATTCCAACGTTAAATTGTATTGTCAATAGCCAAGACAGTAACACATGAATAGCTATTGACATAGCTGCCAAGAATGCTATAATGACATTCTTGCTTTGAGATTGCAGAAACATTTGGGTGGTGAAGGAAAAAATAAAAGCAAACAAGACAGGAATTGACAAAAGAGAAATGGTTTCCGCAACTTGTGCTATGTTCTCATCTTGGCCTAGGAGCCTCAAAATTGGACCTGTGAAGAAGAACAACGGAAGAAGACAGATTGCAGTTGAGCATAACACTATCCATGATCTCTGAAGATACACTCCCATCATACTGTATTCTTTTGCCCCAAATGCTTGTCCACATAGTGTTGACAATGCACTCGCCATTCCCAACTGCAGTTCCCAGTTAACAGATACAAATAACTCAACTTACTCTCATCAAATTTTATTTTCTAATGCCCTTTCTTAAAATCAATATTCATAACATAACCAAAAGCAAAAAACAACAAATCCTTAATTTATTCATTCATAAAGCAGAAGACAGGTCAGATGTATGTATAAAAGCCAAGATTCTTCTCACCAATGTTTTTTCCACAAAGCAATTAATCTTTCCGGTTTTAGAAACAGGTATATTTTATTGTTTTAATTTTATTCAATTTTTGTCTAATCCATCTTTTCTTAGAATTTGTTTAAAAGTAAGAGATGGTTATTAATAATAAACTTCAGATAAATTATAAACATTTAACAATATAGTCCCAATAAAGAACATATACAATTAGTTAACATTTGATCAAAACTAACAGAGTGATTATGCTATTAAGTAAATATTCATGCAGAAAAATAGATAATTAGTGGCACAGACCAAAAACGTACCAGAATACCATTCGCAAAACGTATGAGAACAGTGTAAACGAGAGCAAAAGCAGCGAGTTCTCGTGAACCGATATGACCAACAAAAGCCTGGCTTATAACATTGATACCGAAGGTGGAGAACCTAGTGAATATGGCTGGTGCTGCCACTATCCACATCAACTTGCTCTCATTCCACACCCTCTTCACCAGTGACGATTCCTCTTCTGATGTTTGCTCTTTGATCAACAACTTTTGCTGTTGATCTCCCTCCATTTCTTTGGTTTGGTTGAAGAGGCTATGCTTGGTAGTGTAAGGAAGAACTAAGGGAGTGAGTATACAGCCTTCAACTTTTCGTTTTATTTATACAAAGTCTTCACGTGACTTCGACAAAACCAGCCTATGTCAGCTCGTGCAAGATGAGCTAATTAACCTCTGAAAAATTGTTACAGAGACCAAAAACTTAAAAGGTTTTAACTGACACCGCGCAGCGTCGTTGTCGAGTCATAAATTTTAGGCTACGTACGTGTTTGATACAGGCGCCACTGGAACACATGCGACGTGTAAGCCATTTATGCATAGAATAGTTTTTCTTATCACACAACAACCCATACTATAATAATGGTAAAAACAAGAGAAGGAAGACGTCATAAGATTGAACTATATATTGCCTGTTTTGTTACTGTTTTATAATTTTATCCTTTGAGATAATACCTTATAATTAACTTGACGCTATCAAGACAGGCAAAAGTTTAAATGTTTTGTAAAAGTGTTATATTTATTATTAAATTAAATATTTTCTTGATCATGAACATAAGTACAATAACAGGTTTTGGTTGAATGGATAAGAAGGATTTTACGTGGATCTTTAAGAACCTATTATTCTTATCAACATATTTTTCAGACCTAGTTTGGTGGGAAGAAAGGCAGATAGGAATATAGCTTGAAAGTGGAGATACTGGTAAGTTGAGAAATGAATAAATGAATAAATGAAAATATTTAAAAAAAAATGGGATTGATTGGGTATTTTCTGACAAAACAGGAAAATATTGCGAAAAGTCCACCTGACAATAATTTAATACTCAATTTTTGTGTAATCTAATTAATTATATTATAAACACTTTAGTTTTTTTATATAAAACTCTATTATTAAATCAATATTTTTAATCGTTTTTTCTTTCTATAACTTTTTAATGTTATTAAATAATAATATTAGTAATAAATAATATCAGTAATGAAAATAAATAATTAGTAGTGATAGAAAAATATTCATAATACATAAATTAAATACGATGAAAAATATTTTTATTTTACTTATTTTTAATTAAATCCTTTTTAATTTTATATTTTTATTTTTTAAGCAAACCATCTATATTTATTATTCATTTTTATTTTGCTCTTTTATTATTCCGGCTGTTTTTCTTTTTCTTGGACAGAGCGAGTGGGTCCAGACCATAAATGTTCGGAGAAGTATGGAGATGGCACAATTAATTTTGGCTAATATTTTAGAAATTTTTGGCTGTTACTAAAATAAGTTCTTTTCATTATTTACGTTTCTTTACCTTGTTCTCGTTTTTAAAAAAAAAATTCAGTACTTAAGTTTCGTATTTTATTTTTTTTCGTTTAATAGTATTTTTCATTTAATTTAATGTTTTCTTATTCAATTTTTATGATTCATAAATATTTTTAAAAAATTCAATGTGATATTTTGTTATATCAACTTTAACTTTATTTATCTTATTTTGTTGTTGAGATTAGATAATAAACACGTAAAAAGAAAAAAAGAAATGATTATATTAGTGGATGTCAATTCATAATCTTTTAAGTGATATTAATATTAATCTAATGAAAAGAATCACATTCAGTTTTTTTTGAGAAATATTATAATCACATTTAATTTTTTTAAAAGATATAGAAACCTTGAGTAAAAAAATTAAATCAAGACTAGAAAGAAAAAAAAAATGTTATTAAGCCTCACTGATTTTACCATACTTCTATCGGGCAAGTTTAAACAAAATGACGTTGTTTGCTAAAATGTAAATGTGCTAACACTAAAAAAGCAATTTTTTAGCAGTTTTAGTTTACTCAATTTCATTTCCTTATAAGACGGAGATTTTATATTAATTATGTATTATAATTTGGTCTTACATTAATTATGTATTACAATTTGATTTTACATTAATTATGTATTATAATTTGATCTTATATTAATTATGTATTATAATTTGATCTAAAATGTTTAGCTTACTTATTTTATTCACATAGTACAGAAATTATGTTTTATATCGGTTATTTATAACCTATTACATCGACTTTAGATTTTATGTAGATATTAATAATGCAATAAATTTATCACTTTTTACGTCAGATACGAAACCATCAATTTAACATATATGGTATTAGAAAAATAAATAAATACATTTCACTGCTCGCGCTTGCCATCTTTGTCAATTATAATATATGCAATATCCACTAGGCATCATTGTCAATTACAATATATTGTTTTTGCAATATGAACCAAACAGAATAGTAATCCGGCTAACCTTAAGCCAAGATCCATCCAAATATTTTCAACAAGAATCCATAGTTAAGCACTTATAAAGAGTTAAGCACTTATAAAGGATAGTCTTTAACATAAGATAATCAACACAAATTTTTAACATTTAAATAATATATATTAATTTCGCTGACCATTTTCATTCTAAGCCTTTTAACATGAATAAGAATCTTTACGCCAACTACGACTTAATGAAGCAGCAGTCGCAACGAGCAAAGTCGTAAAAATCTAAAAATTACATTAGGTATTTTAAAATAATGAGATTGAATATTTTATTTTAAAATAATTCAATAATATAAATAAAAATTTCTTAAACTCGTTTCATTATTTAAAATACAAATCATCTTTCTAAAATTCGTTTTTTTGAGTTTCTCTACTTTCTCTCTAAGATATTCGACTCTTGAATCATCTGTTTGACAATCAGGAAGTGTCTAGGAGATCACAGCAGAGTAATCTTCATTCCTTTCCGATCAATTTTTGGTTTAGAGCAAGTAAGTTTCTATCTCTTTTTTTCTTTCAATTTTTTGTCCCTGATCATGCTTAGGAACCCCTTCGCATGTGCCATTAGTCTTCTATTCCTGGTTCTTTGTTAATCTGAAGTCCTAAGGACTCACTCCGATCACAACTTGGTGATTTGTAGGCATTTCTAGAGTTCCTTTTGTTTGAAGCGAGTGTTTGTGTTTAAAGGTGGTAGCGAGTCTGTTTAAGGTAAGGGAGCTAATAACTTTCTTGATGCTCTTATAATTTGATTGTTTTAGAAGAATATGTTGAATTGGATTAGAATATGGAATGTTTAATTAATTTAATAGAAATTGCAATTTGAATTATTTTCTTTGTTCATTAGTGCATGATATGGACATGAATGTGTTGGTTGGTGATGTTATAATGGACCTTGATTGATGGATTGGTTGTGATTGTGAAATTAATAATGATGTGTGCTTGAGGTATGAGGAAAGGAAAATGTTAAGCTAGGTTGTAAGTAAATTTTTAGTTTAAAAATGAGGTTACACTAGGTGACTTATTAAAATAATGGGCTAGATGAAGAGATTGTGATTTAGGAACTGTTTTGTTGATATTTGAAACTTAATTGGATGATGAATGTGCAAAGAATTGGTGTAAAAGTATAACGTAAACAATAGGTAGTCTATTGAAGTGAAATTTTGTTTAGTTTAAGGGTTTTAGGTAGTAAGATTTTGATTTGGAAGGTTTCAGGTAGGTTTGAGTGTTTGGGGTGTATTGTTTACTCATATGTGACTTATTCAGACCCTTAAGTGGCTTAGTGATGAGCCAAAACTTGTAAAATTGAATCATGACCTAAAAAGTAGAACTTTAGTTGTTTTAAGTTGGGAATTCTTAAGATTTTGGTTCGAACTTGGTTATTGTTGAGGTATAAACACGTGGACAGGTCAATATGGAAGTAGAACATCAAATGAAATTGGTAGAAATTGGTAGAGTGGCCTGAAATAGGAAATAGTATGTGGTAAGGGTGCAAATTCTACATAATTGGTATTTTGCATAATTGTGCAGAGTCGCTAGGCGAGTTGGGGGCTCACTGGGCGATTTTTTAGAGGGTTTTGGTAGTGGGTTTCATAGGCTAGGCGAGCCAGCTCGCTAGGCATGTGGAGCTCACTATTTCTGCTCTAGCTAGGCGAGTGGTTTAGCTTGCTAGGCGAGTTTTGGGGGTCTTGGAAAATGATTTTTTTTGGGTTGGGCGAGCTTCCTCGTTATTTTAGGCTCTCGGTGAGCGAGTGAGTTCAAGTTGTTGTATGTATTTTGACTTCTCTTTTCTTTTATGGTTGAGTTTTTGATGAAAGAATGTTATGCCAATTGCTCAATAGTGTGATTTTAAATAATGTGATGGTATGAACATTGTGATTAGACTACATATGGTTTGGAAAGAATTTCTGAGGTGAATTGAATTGTGATTGAATAGTATTTTAGACTATTTATTTAACATGTTACCAAAGCAGATCTAGTGATGACAATGATGAGTATAGCAGATTTAGTGCGATGGTGATGAGCAGAGCAAATCCAACAATGACAACGATGAGCAAAGTAAAATTTAGCAGTAGAAGCAACAAGCGGAACTAATCCAGCAATGACAGTGACAAGCAGACATTACAAAAAAACAAGTATTATCGATGATTAAATTCGTCAAAAACGTAAAAAAATTTCCATTAATAACTTTTTTCTGACGGATTATCGATGGACTCAAATTTGTCGATGATAATGCAGTCGATAATATTTATCGAGAAAAACTTATATTTGTCGGTAATTACTGACAGAAAAATCCATCAATAAATACAGAAAAAATTTATCGATAACTATCGACAGAAATATCTGTCGTGAACATAACCAAAATCTGTCGATAATTATCGATAGATAAATTTGTCTATAAATACTACGATCTTGTTCATCTTCTTCATTTTTTTCCCCTTTTTCATCTTTCTTAGTTTTTCATTTCTTTATCAATGTCTTCCTTCATTCCTAAACCAAAACAAAAACACATCTTAATTCCGAAACCAAAATCAAAAACTCAAGTTAGGTACCCTTATCGTTTTAGAAATCCCAAAATTGGAAAAATCCCTAATCTGCTTTCTGAACAATCATATTTTCTTCATCTCCAATGGCACACCATGCCACACCCATGCTAATCAAGCAATTCGAGCCATGGGTTTTTGTTCTTTTATGCAAGTTTCGAAACCCATATGTGGCCAACCATCATTTATGTTGTTCTTTCGTCATTCCCAGGCAGCTTCTTATGGTTTCACATAAAGGAAATGATGGTGAGCAACCAATAGTGTCAAACAAAGCTTTAAGATAAAAACAAAAATTCAAAAATGAATATGAAGAGGAAGGAAGTTGCGTTGTGAGAGAAGATTTGAGGCATCGAAAATGGAAATAAAAGTATTGAAGAAAAATAAAGAAGTGAGGGTTAAGTTGGTGTGAAAGAGTCTTTTAACCCAATGTTACATCGGTTTTAATTACAATCAATGTAATGTAAGTTTCTTTTATTATGAAGTTGTCACCACATTTTTATTACATAATTTTTAATTAAAAATTATATAATATATTGTTATTAAAAGGTAATTTTGCATTAATGAAATTAATTTAATTTTATTTATAGTTGATTTGAGATTTTTCATACATTTGTATTTATATGTTGAACATAGAATAAATATTTGTAAGTGGTTTAACTATTGTCAAAACAGGTGATTCGACCCAGTCTAACCCATTACGGGTTGGTAACTTAGTGAGCCAATTCAATCTGACTCATTTATTAATGAATCAAAAAAATTTGAATATCACCTAGTCTATCACAGGTTTGTGGGTTAAATGAGTTGGTTCACTGACTTACTTAATTATAAATATTTTTTTTATTTCAAAAATAAATGACAATGTTTTTTTTAATTCAAATATAAATAAATTTCCATCCAAAATAATGTTAAATTTCAAAGAAAATTCAAAATTAAAAAAATAATACAATACCATCCAAATACAATCTAAAATCATTTTAAACTTCAAATATAATACGAAAGCAAGCACAAAAAGCAAAACAACTAAGTATCTAAAATTGATAATTTTTGTGTCACTTATTCGTCTATAATATTAGAGTCTTGAATGGATATATCCATAATATTTTTCTCTCTTGAAGCATATTCTTTTTTATGCTCATCTACGATATAATAAAAAAAGAATGTTAACTAATAATATTAAAACACAAAGTAATAATTAAGTAGGTTGTTGATTCAATCCAGCTCACAACGGATTTAACCCAGATGAATCAAATTCTTAGTGGATTGGACTTTAAAATTGATCTGTATCAAAATTTCAATATTTTTTCAATACAATTTGACTCAAATATGTAATGGACTAAGTTAATTCACGATTTTCAACCTATTTTAATAGCATTAGGTTTAACAAAAAAATAATAATAATTGTAATATAATAATTTTAAAGTTTCACTCATATAAACCATAATATTATATTTATGAATGAAATTATGACTAACTTAATCTCACAAGATTATATAATTAAAATTACATCTCACTCAAATATTATAATCTAACTTTATTTTAAGTTATTGTAAAATATCCAACAAGACACGTTTAACTTGTTTTCAAAGTAAGGAAAATTAAAGGTGGAAGGTTGAATGACGGTTTTAAGGTATTTGTTTGAAAAATGACATTTTAATAAGGTGCAAGATTTTTTTATTAAGGGTTTGACAAAAAAGAGGGATAATACGCGAGGAATTTTCATAACCATGTGTTTTAATCAATGTTTTACATTTTAGAGCGATCTGATAGTGAAAGTAATGAATATTTTATATATGGACATTTATTGTGAGTTGAAAGTTAAGCCCTTAACTTCAAGAGATTTTTTAATATTTTAAAGTAGGTTTAAACTTGTCTTCGTATTTTTGTGTCAATCTCAAGTGGGTCATCGTTTTTTTTTTCGGTCTCAATCAGGTCGATAAACTTATAAAAAGAGCCAACTAAGTCATTTCCGTTAAGTTTTCGTTGACGCCGTCTAAATGTGATGACGTGGTGCATACATATGTATACATCTTATATGACATGGAATTTTTTATTTAATTTGTTATTAATTTTTGTACAATTATATTATTTAATTGTTCAGATTAGAAATTTCTTCGTATTAAGAGATTAGGGTTCGCGAATGGATTTGGACTTTGATTATGTACTTTCATCTCCACATGAAAGATCATCGACCTTATGAAAAGGAGGAAGCCAATGATGACGAGGAGAAGGCCGGAGAAGGAATCGGATGCTGCTGAGTAGTTGACTTACTTTAGTAGAATCTTGTGTATAGTTTTGAGTCTCCTACAGTATGTATATAAAGTTTTAAATTTATAGTTATTTTTGAATGACTGTAAAGGTATCACTTTATACTTTAGATGGATAACTGTATTACTTTATCATATATGTAGCTTCTTTTCAATATAATTTATACTAGGATGTTAGAGTTTTTCTTTGTATAAAAAAAATTGGAGGGACTAAAGTTTCCTTAAATAATAAAAAAGCTCCGCCTGTTGAAATAATATAATTTACAAAAATTATAGTATTTTTATCTTCCAACAAATAATATATATATATATATATATATATATATATATATATATATATATATATATATATATATACACCGTTCAATTGTTCTAAATATAATTAAATAACCTTTTAAAAAAATAAAAAATCATAACAACATAATATTGTTAAGGATTTAATATTAATAGGATATATATTTCATTTTCTCCCTCATCAAATATAAAAGGAATATATTTATAAAAATTTCAAATTAGATAAATATAAAATAATTTTAACAAAGCAAAAGTATCAAATATGTATCCTAAAAATAAGTCATGATACTAAGGATATAATCAAAGTTAATATAAATTTTATAAATTATTTAATAAACTATAGATGTTTTAATAATTTAAAAGGAAAAGGAGTATCACAACCATGAATATAGAAATGAGAATAAGATAAATATGTACATTTTCATTAAACAAATTGTAATTGATCATAGTGCTAATTATCCATTTATAAGTATATTAATAATGGATTAAATTAAATTTTTCATTAAAGTTTTTATTAACCAATATTAAAAAATCATTAATTACTTTAAAAAATAGTGAGAATTTATGCTTCTTAACACACATTCATTTGTAAAAGCTTATAATACAAAATACAATTGTTAATGGTACTTGGTGGTTTTCTAAAGTTAAAGGGAACTTAAGTAAGCATTTGCCTCCTTTTTAAAATGTATTATCGCATGTTTTTAGAGTTAAGAAGTGCATGAAAATGTATTTTGCCCGTAGTGAAATTTGCATGTCTTTTAATCAAACACGGGATCTTATGTTCCAAAGCCTTATAATTTTCACATTTACGAATTATTTATTGATTTATACATGAGAAATTCTTGTATATATTTTTCAAAACTTTATAAATTGATTATGAACTATTCAATTCCTCTTATAGTTCACTTCTTTACTAACACACACACACAAAGCTTTTTATGTATGATATTTTTACTTTTTTATATTGCATAAATGTTAGACGTAAATTTGTATTTGACGTAATAAAGTTAGACATTAATTTTAACCTATTTTTTCTCTAATTTAGTGACAAAATTTATCTCTATTATGAGATGAACAGGCGTAAATTTATATCTATATTATGACATGAAAGAACATAAATTTAGATCTGTTTAGGTATCAATAAATGTAAATTTACATGTCATAACAAACTTAAATTTTGCAATTTCTTTTTGTTTAAAATTTAGTTGGTTTTTATATGAAACTAAAACTTGAAAACTAGAAAATTTTCCAGAACAACATATATATTTCACATATAATGTTTATAGTACACTTTAGAAAATCAAAATAAATATATAATGAATAAAAAAAATAACTAACTTAAAAGAAAAAATTGTTTAAAACTTAATCTTCTATTACTAAATGTTTGAAAAGGTAACTTGTTGACTATCATGTCACTCTTTTATATGTGTGCGAGATCATCAAAGACCTAAAACAATGATACAATGTTATCATGTATAGAGTTCATCAAACCATACAATTCAAAAACAAGTGTTTACATACCTTTCTCTAGTTTTGAATTACTCAAGTCTAATGATTGTTTTAATCCAATGCATGATATAATATTCATATTTGAAAGAACTATTCTACCTATTACACTAAAATAATAAAAAGAAAAATTAATATCATATAAATTAACTTCTATACAAAATAATTAATTTTAGGCCTGATTTCTAACCTTAGGAGTTAAATTTTGGATTTGTCTGTCTCCTATGCAATAACTGGTCTTTTACGGCCACAACTCTTATTAAATTGAAAATGTGTTAGTTACAAATTTTATATACTAATTAGATGTTATGAAAGCTGTAACATTACCAATGTAGAAAATTCTTTATTTCGAAGTTGAGTTTCTTATGAATGGAACAAAATAAAACAATTAGGAATTCTTCAGGAATCATGACTATTAATTAACAATCAGACTTACAATGAAAGAGAAATGGTTATTTGAGTAATTACCCTTAACTAAAAATTTTTGACTCAAAATTTTCATACACCTCTTACCAACCTAGGTCCACGTCATTGTGTCCATATACCTAATGTTGTATTTGGATTTAAAGATAGATTTGAGACAGTGGATTTGAAGCGAAAATGAGATAAATGTGAGGGTGTTTGGATTAAGGAAAAGATATTGTGAAATGATGATATTTGAGATGTAAGTTTATAAAAGTTTGTGAGTGGTGTAATGGGTCTGATAAGTGAAAAAAAAATGTTTTAATAGATGAAATTGTAACATAAAATTATAAACTAAAGTTAAAATAAATTATAAATTAAAAAATAAAATTTTATCTCTCAAAATAAAAATATATTAAAACAAATTAAATTTAATATATATATATATATATATATATATCACGATTTATATAAATTTTAAATAAAAAATAATGTAAAATTTTTAATTTATGAATAAAAAGTATATCTCAAAATAAAAAAATTAAAAAAATAAAATATTATAATTTAAGAGAGTAAAATTAAATTAATTTATTATTATTTTAATATAAAACATATAATAAAAACAATTGAATTATTTATTTATTATTTTTATTCTTTTAATTATAATATTAATAAAATATATTTATAAATTTTTAGTTATTATTTATATTTATATATTTTAATTATTTATTATAGTATAATAAAATAATAAATGTATTATTAAAATTTATTTCTTTTCAATTAATTAATTTCCAATTAAATGGTTAGTGGTTTTATAAGAAAAAATTAATATAAAATTTATTAATATAGACTTTCATCGTCTTTCTTCACATACTAGTGAAGAAAGTCTGAGTCATGAATATTTTGTCTTATGTGATATGTATTAATATTTACAAAATCTACGCATTTCTTCACTTCCTAACTTCTCGTATGCAGAAACAAACCAGATCCTAAGATAATGAATTATATGTTAAATGTAATTTTAATATAGTAAATATAGAAGACACATTAATACTTACATGCACTAGAAATGGATGATAGAAAAGTTTAACATCTTGTCTCCATCATACACCTCTAATGCATGAGGAATGATAATGTAAAATGGGACATTACATTCGAGTCTAAATACTCGAAAGTCTCATTGTATGCATATTGGTCTTCTCCTCATCTTAGGTTATACATATATAAGTTTAGAAAGTGGATCATCTCTTACTTTATGTCATTTCCTCATTAAGCTTTTGTTTTTGTTGGACTGATGTCTTTTTTTTTCTGCCATACATAAGAAAACAAGACAACAGTTAATAACAATGTATGATTTTGTGTGATTATAATATAAATGTAACTACACAAACATGCCAAGACTCATTGAACCGAGATGCATGGAACTAATCTCACTCCTCTTTGAACATTTGGTACTTCAAGACCTAGTAAGGTGTTGCTATGTTCTCCAATATGACTCTATTCGCTTATCAACCATACATCCCTTCGTGCCTTTGTTCCTGGGGCCTTGGGGGTTTGTACACTAGTACACCACCTGAAAACTAAAGAAATTGATTTTTTTGTTGTTGCAAAAGCTAGACTTTCAGACTAGAAAGTCTCAAGCTTGGGAGGGTAGTGTATATGATAGAACCTGAATGATATTGCCAACACAAAAACAAAATGATCTTGACACATACATGTAAGTTAGGTTATAGCACACTAAAGTAAGATAAAGAACACTTAATAACAATTAAGGGATATATTATTATACCTTAAACATGCTTAAACTAGGACTTTCCTAAACATGCCTAAACTAAGACTTTCCTATTCAACCTTAAAGGGTCCATGAAAATAATATAAAAAGACATTATTTTTGAGGTATAACGGTTCACTCATTAATTTTTGTACTTATTATCTATTACACATTGTTAACTTGAACTTCAAAATGCCTTTGTGGACCTTTCGATCTATCGTACCTAAAAGATCTCAACCATGTGAGAAGAAAAATAATGTTGACATCTCGATCATTTCATCGTAAAAGATTTCTATCAAATAAAAATAAGTACAATTCAATATGGTTAATAAACACATATCTGACATCTTCAGCCTTGCGAGAACAATGATTCTTTTAAGAAATTTTTATTTTTATAACTACTAAGAAAGACAAATTTTTATAATCATTTCCTTCTGTTTGTTCATTTTTACTTGACTTTCCTTCTTGAAATAAGGACTTTTTTCAAAAAGTCTTTATTGAAATAAGTATCAAATCTTTATTTTTCTTATCATTCATTTCTTATTTAGAAAGTTTATTCTAACTCAGTTCTATTAATTTGTCAAATAATAGAACAAAGGTAGTAAAATAACAAGAAAACTCTAACACTTATAAAGCAGGTGAAATCTTTATTTTTTTTATCACCCATTTCTTTTTAAACTTTATTTCTTACTTGTCTTCACATTAGGCACATAACACTTAATGAGAATGAGGATGGTGGCAAAAGAACAAGGTAATGTAGCGGAGAAAAGAGATTGAAACATCTAATTTCTTCCGCTATTTTATATCGTTAAAACAAATTATATATATTTTTTATGAGGAAAGATCTGTCTTAACATTCGCGTGAAAGAATACAAAATAGAATATACCTCTTTGAAACGCAATATGTTCCTAAATCACATGTTATAGAAATATAAAAAATAGATTTAAAAAATGTAGGTAATTTTGTAAAAACGTTGTTGGTATCCCGAGAAGCCTTGTTGTATTTCAAATAGAATTTTTGATCTGTTAATTTTGTGTGAGTGAATGTTACGGATGTGAACAATTATTTATTATGTTATTAAAGGAGCAACAACCAATGAATGTTAGACTTTATGGAGTAAGACAAAAAAGATAGCTCAGAGACGTGGAACCAACTACTACCTCATATTTATTACATAAAAAGATAAACATAAAAAGACAACTCCTTTGATCTTTCACATTTGGTTCTATTTATAAATTATAACTTTAATTAAGTTTAAAATTCTTTTTAAATCCTAATATTTTAAATTTATTTTTATCAAAAAACTATTTTTAGTTGAGTTTGATTTTGTATCCATTGTAACATTTCAAAATAGAGTATAAAATTATATAAAATCTATCACATAATCAATAAAACGAGAACACTAAACAAAGGTTGAAAAATAAAGTTATATACAATCATATACATAACTATAAATTTAAAACTTTATTTACAACATCACTAACTAAAACTATATGCTAATATTACTAGACATAAGCATCTCCTCCATTTAATATTTGCTCCAAAGAAGTCTCATCACTCTCTGCTCATACCTACTATATGATCATAGTCAAGAAAGAAGTACATAAACATACAACAAAGTACAAACACAAAGGGTAAGCTAGATATATAAGACAATTCATATATTACATTAACAAATTCAAACATTTATTCATAAATGAACCATAACAATTCAGTCATCCTATACATGCCAAGACCTAAACAAGACTTATCTGGATTCGGTATGAATGTCAAACTATTGATAGTTTGTGCACTTGTAGTGGTAATATAGCTGACTGAAACTAAGCTGGCATACAATGTTAGTCCATTTCAGTTGCTTATGGCCATGATCAAAGCCTATGGACAAGAAACTCTTGCTACTCTCACCACCTGACTCACCCCTTTCTACTTGAAAATAAATTATCACTATAGTGTCAAAATAGACCACCATTTCAAAGCTCAATACATTCATACAACAACAACACAAACACCACCGTGTTACATCTCAACAAGTCATGGATTACGTCCATTAACCATCCAATCCATTCAAAACTATTAATCACAATATTCATATCAATCATTTTCATTCTCATATACATTATATACATAATCATTCACTTTCACATTGCATACCAACATAACATTTCATTCATCATACTTCCAAGAAAAATAAACAACCTAACAAGTTACTAGAAATCACTTAAAACATTAATATATAAACATACATGGTGGCGCTCAGCACCAGAAAGATGGCACCCTTGGAATGGTGGCACTCCATGTTGGCGCCCTTGGAATGGTGGCGTTCAACGCCTTGTTTGGGTGCTCAGGCGCTATCAGCAGAAATTAACTCTTTTTTTTATCACTTCCTACACTTACCCCATAATTTTTGAAGATCCCTAGGACCCTTCAGACCTTGAGTAAACTCTGAAAACACCGCTGCAACTCAAATTGACCCCTTGAAACCCAAAATTCACTCCTATAAGTTACCCAAACTCAATTTTATACTTTCTAACCCTTATATCACTTTACTAACTGCCTAACCAAGTCTAATTACACTTGTTAGCACACCCTAACACCTCATAATACTTACAACCCTTCTGTTTTAAGTTTTTACCATGCAAAACCTTTAATTTATACTAAAAGCACCTAAAAACTCCCTCTATACATAATATTTTACTCATTTAATAGTCTAGACAAGTCCTAATAGGTATAATAATATATTCTCAACTCCCTAAAATAGTTCACAACCCTTCCCTCACAATTTCACTACTCAAAACCCCAAGTTTGCACCAAAAACATGTAAAAACACACTCACAAACCATTCACAACCTCCTACACCAAATTTTACTGGTTTGAAAAGCTTCCATAAGTCCTAAATGACTTCACAAATGACCTCAAACTACTGTTTTCCTCAACCAACCAGATCCTCAAAAAATTCACATATTAAAACCCCATTTTATGCTTATAATTCAAGATTTAATTACTCTCTACTCTTTACTTTGCTAACAAACATCCAATAACTTCATTATAAACAACCAAAACAACATCATATATCAAAATCATAAATTACCATACATACAAACATCGTACTAACGATAATTATCAATCATCCAAAAGAATTCTAACATAATCATGACAATTTCACTTAAATTATCTATCATTCACGGAGATACTAAAATTTACAATTACAAACATCATCTAAAACACAATCTAGCTTCCTTTATCTTACACCGAAGCAACAAAGCTCTATAAACACTGAACACTTGCTTAAAGCTCAAGGGACTCTAGAAACGCCTACAAAACATCGAATAAAGATATGAGAGAGTCCTTAGGACCTCTGATTAATAGGAAACTAGGAAAATAGATTACAACTCACATGCGATAGAAGATATAAGCATGATCTCAATTAAGAACAAAAAGAGAAAAGGAGTTGAAACTTACCTGCTCTATTGAAGAAATTGATTGAGTAGAAACGTAGACCTCGTTGTCGTGGTCGTTTAAGTACCTTTTGATCATCAAAGAGATGACTCAAGAGTTAGAACTCTTAGAAAGAAGGTAGAGAACTCTAGAAAAATAGTTTATAGATGGGTGATACGTTTTAAAAGAGTGAAACTCGTTTATAACAAAACTATTTATAAATAATCTATTTAATATTTTTAAACTACCACTACTTTTAAAATACCATTTTGGGTTTTTACATTACATTATTATTGTTTACATATTTTAATATAAAAGAGAAAAAATTAATTTAATTAAGTTTTAATTTGTTGTTAATTTTAGTATCTGTAATTTATATATTCTTAAAAAATTATTATATTTGATATTTAAAGCTTTTATATTTTTCTATCAAGTCTCTATCAATTAAATGACATGTGGCCTATTTTGTAATATCAAATAAATTATAAAAAATTTTGAAAAAAAAAATAAGTTCTAAAACTTTAACTATGGTATAAAAAATGAAATTGTCTCATTTTATAAATTAAATATTAAAATAAAAAGTAAACCAACTATGTGAAAATAAGAAACACTATTGTTTTATAAAGGTAGTTAATGTTTCAGAACTTTATTTTTTTTATTTATAATTTTCATAATAGTGTTTTGAGATTGTAAAATCTATCAGTTACATCACTCTTCTTGAGAATAAAAATTGAATTGAAGAATATTACAGTGACAAAAAACAAATGACACTGTCCTTCCTACCACTTGATCCGACTGGATGGATAAAAAGATAAATGAAAAATATAAATAATATTGAGTGACGGAAAAAATAAAAAAAATAAATTTAAAAATAGTGATGGATTTTATTCAACTAACCTACTTCTATTTAATATATTTATTGCACTCCACCAAACAAACAAAGCATGGGTAGGCGTTTGATAAGAAGCCTTAAATTGCTAAAATAACGACTGCTTTTAGATTGCATTTAACATCTTATTTATTACTCGTAATAAAACTTTTATTTGTTTTTATTCTTTACATTTTAAAATATACTAATTCAATTCTTTACCAAACTTTTTATACCTACCATTTAATTTCTCAATACTAGTATGTATGTCTGTCAACATCTTATATAATAGTCAATGAAATTAAAAATTTGATACATAATAAAAAGTAATTATTAAAACATAAAATGTAAAATGATAATAAAATATGTATAAAAATAATTTAATATTTTATTAATTGTAATAATTGTACCATAAAAATAGTTTCGATATTTTATCTGATAATAGATAGTTTCTTGTAATAATGTAAACTAAAAAAATTGTTAACAAATAAAAAATGTTATAAAAAGTAATTTCAGTAATTGATTGTTATAAATAAATATAACAGAATCTTAGTCATTAAGGACAGTTTGATGGACGATTATTATGGAACTAAAATTTGACAAAACCAGTTATTTCGTCGACCAGAACTGAAACTGTTTCATTGTTCACGACAAGCATCTTTTGCAACAATATTAATTTCGATATTTTTTTAAAACAATGATATAAATAAATACATATTCCTAAACACAATTTCATTTATTTTTAATTTTAATGTTCAAGTTGTATTTAAAATACTTTTTAATATAACATTCATACTTTTATTTTTAATTTAAATTTAAGATGAAATATGTTTGACTTTAGTTTGAATAAACTCACACATCAAAGTGGTATTTCACAAATATGAGTTAGTTCTGTCTTTGTTATTAAAGTTTTATTTTTTTTTTCTTTCTGTCATAAAACTTTAATCAATTTATTTTTATATCTTCATATTGTTTTTATGAGCTCAATTTTTGTATTAACACATTTTAAAATATCTAAAAAATATTTATGTAACTAATAGTTACGTGTTTTTAATCTCATATTCAATAAATCAAATTATAACAAACCATAATTAAATAATTAAGGCAATCTTCTAAAACACAAAAATCAATTAAGTAATAAATGTTAAAAACTAAATGATGACAGAAATATACATTTATAAGTTACCTACTATTTTTTTTAATAACTAGTCGTAGATAATATTTTCTTAATTAATAATAACCCACAAATTTTTAAAATTGATAGGTAAATATATCTTTAAAAAATTGTCCACAAAAATATTTGTAAATAACTTTCTATAAATTTTCATATGAAGTTACATACATATTTAAACGAGCTATATAAATGTAAAACTATTTGAAAATAACTTACATTTAGAAACATTCCTAAGTGTATGTTTTGTTTATTTAGTGTTTCTTACAAACTAGTGCTAAACTAGGACAATATATATGGACAATGTACGATGAAAATTTGGCATCTAATACATTGGAAGGCTAAAAATACACGTTTCATTTAACGGTTTCTAATACATTAGATACGTTCATAAACACTAGACAAAAATTTTAAACTTTCATTCATCAGAAAAAATAGAGCTTGTTTTCCTGCAACGGAATTTATAAACGGATGTACTGGGTATCTTCTGTCGTCTACGCTACAGAAATAAGATATAAAAAAAAGAAAGAAGCAAAGTTCATGTCAATTATGCTCTAGAGAAAAGTTATAAAACATTATCACTAATAAATAAATAAATAAAAATAAATAAATAAATAAATAAATATATATATATATATTAAAAAGTTGAGACAAAATAACAAATAAAAAGATCATACTAATAACATATTATTATACCAATTAAACATGATGTACTAACTAGGACTAGTGTAGTAAAGGAAAAAAAGGATAATTTTTTTGCCTCGATTCTAAATCGAGATAATATGTGGGAGTCTTTAGTCTCGGTTGGTTTCGATTTAAGGCGATAAATACTTTTTTTCTTCAAAAATTGGGTCTTTTGCCTATTTAAAATATTTTTTTTCTTTTTTAATTTGTAATGAGACAACGGAGGCAGCAAACGAAACGGTCGGAGGCGACGGCGAAACGATCGAAGGTGGCAATGAAGGGCCGAAGGCGGAGATGAAGGGTCGAAAGTGGCGACGAACGACCGTTGGCGGCGATGAACTGCCGGTGGCGACAACGAACGAGGGTGGCAACCACGAAAAGTGTAGTTCGCACGAGAAAAATAGAGGTAGCAATGTTCGTGCAACAGATGCAACGACGACCAGTGGTGGAGGCAACGACGACGGCTAGTGGCGTGGAGGCAGCAACGACGACCAGTGATGAAGGCAGCGTGGTGTCTAGTGATGGAGACAACGGCGACAGAGCGACACGAAGAAGTTGTTCGCACGAGATGAGAAACAACTCTTTGGCGGAAGAAGAAGAAGAAAAAATGAAATGTGCTTACTGTTTTACGCTTCTGGAATTTAACTATCGAAGAGACTATTACCTCGGTCATAAAAAAAACGATGCGTAAACCTTCCAGAAAAAGCTCAAAATAAAATTGTAAATGAAAATTTTGAAAATATCTACTAATTATAGGCCTCGGTTCGCGCTTAAATCGAGACATAAAGGGCCTATGACATCGGTTAAAATGGAACTAAGGCAAAGGTTGACAAAATGAATTTGAAACGTTCAAAATCAATTTTTGGCAGGACATACTGTCTCGGTTGGTCAGAGAACCGAGGTAGTAGGCCTATTTCGAAAAAGTTATCAAGGTTTTTTGCCTCGGTTGGTCAGAGAACCGAGGCAGTAGGCCTATTTTGAAAAGGCTGTCAGGGTTTTTTGCCTCTGTTGGTCAGAGAACCGAGGCATCAGACCTCTTTCGAAAAAGTTGTCAGGTGAAAAGTCTGATTCAGTAGGATGTTTTGCCTCGGTTGGTGAAAGAACTGAGGTAGTATACCCCCTTAGGCATCGGTTCAAACTGAAGAACCGAGACATATAGTGTCGCCAGAATTACGAAATTACCACCGCATTTTTATACGCTTCAGTTTTTTTGAAACCGAAGTTTAAAAAACTATTTATTTACTAGTGTAGATTATTAGAGAGTTCATACGCTAAATTTAACAAAACCCTGTGTGAAATGTAGGCATTAACTACTACAACAATGGTATATTCAGGAATATATGGAATTATGGTCGATGATCACTTATAAGATAATGTGCATATTGTAAATTTATTAGGAAAAAATGTGGCTAATAATACCCATAAGTTATGATTAGTTATATAGACGTAAAGAAACTCATCGTCACAAAATGAGAGCTTATCCGTACATTATTACATTTTTCTCCCTACATCTCCCTAATTTTCATTTTATTCTGAAAATTCCCTTTTTACTTTTACCATTTACCTTTTTCTGTTTTTTCTTAAAACCCTAATTTGTTACCTCTCTCTTATTCCCTCAGTCGCACACTCCTCCCCTACCCCCACACTCTTACTTTCTTTCTTCCTCTCCTCTCTTATTCCTCTGTTCACCATTTTCCCATTTTCTTTTTCATTTCTTCTTCCCTGTTTCTTCCTTCGTTTCGTTTGGTCTCCACCAAGGTTGGTGCTTCTTTCGTTTTTATGAATGTTGGCATGATAAATAGTTTGATCTGCATGTATATTGTGTGTTGTACATTATGTAAGATTTGTGTTGTGCTAGTGGTATATACTAGCTGCGTGTGATGTGAAAAAATGGAGAAGAATAGAATTGCGAAGGCCTCAACGAAAATGAGAATTCATTGGGCCTTTAACGGATACTGATATTTGTTGATAGATATGCATATCCGTTGAAGGCCTAACGGATATTCCATTTCCGTTGAAGCCTTCGAATTCTGTATTATTTTTTTTCGTTTATTATTTTAGTGAGGTAAAGTTGTTTGAACCGTCAACATTAATGGTGCCGGAGCTATGCAACATGAAGTGATCTTTCTGGCTTCCTTTGCCATTGCCCGTAGCTTCTCTTCCATTGCTTCTCTTCCATTGCATCCATCGGAACTCTCACTTCTCTTGGTTGCAAAGGACTTTGCCAACCTATTGAACGCAAATGAAAAATGCGCCATCAACACTTCACTATGATTCCACCACTGCACGCTTCTTACTTATGCCTCTTTTATTCCCTTGATGTATATAGTACAAAACTGGGAAGTGAAAAATTATATCAATTAAGCATGAGTAGCAGGAATGTAAATTTTCGAACCGTTTCATTTTGTTTTATTAATTTTTTATTCTTTCCTTAATGATTACTAGAAGAGTGAAACAATTGTATGTACTGTGACGAGGGATCCTGGGAGATGTTGTAATGGAACAAAAGACAATTTTTGAGTCACAAAGGAACATCACTCACGATTTATTCAGAAAAGGGCTAAATCCTTGAAGAGCTTAACGAAAAAATATATATTTCTAATTCCAACGTTGCACGTGGAATTCTCTATCTGGAAGATGTCTGAAAAAATCAAGGACTACCAAAACTGGAGCCCAATAGATATCCCAATGGTTCTCAACGAAAATGACGATTAGTTGAGTTTCAACCGATGTTGATATTCGTATTGGTTTCTTTTAAAGATCCAATGGATCTCTCATATTTATTTATGCTTTCAATGATTTCTTTCCATTTTTTTTTTAACTTTTTATCGAGGGACAGTTATGGAATGGGATGGTGAAGGAAGAAGCATATGTGGTGATGTAGGGAGAAACCCTCTCACAAGATATTGGTTGGATTATGTTGAAAAATAAAGCTTATCTCAATAGTGGACCCGAACACGTATGCTACCTAACATTTTTCTTACACACGTTTTCTATTACAAATTGCACCCCTTTCCAATAGACCAAAATTAAAAATACTAAGATACCCTTCTTTAATGAATCAGTCGTTGCTGCTATGTCAATATCATCAACACATCCTCTACTCCATGTCAATTGCCTCGTCTGCCCCTTTTACTTTTCATTTATGACACAACATTCCATCCTCCATTTTCATGCTCTTTATATTCCATTACTCTGCCACAGAAAAAACTTATAATAATGATTAAATGACCTGTGACATTTAAACAAGCATATATATGGCAATCAGTTCAACGTTAATGAATTAAGTTATCCAACCTTCATAACATATTACATTACATGGTCTCTTATAATTATAAAGGCTCATAATAACACAAACAAAACTTGATTTCTCAAATGTATAAATTCATTGTCCTTAAAAATTTATCTATCATGTATTTGGTAAATCTCTCATAACTCAATAAAAACTTAGGAATATTTCAATGATCTCAGAACAAAAAACCTCCAAAAAATAAATAACTAAACCCAAAATAATAAAACACAACGCATAAAATGAAATAGAAAAAGAACTATTAAATCAAATATAATGCATAATTTAAAAGTAAAAAATATAAGGGCTTGAATTGCCCCACAACTAGAAAATTACATTAAAAAATGGATAAATTATCGACCTTACGTTTAATCCAACATAAAGCTACCCTTAAAGAAAAAGGAAAAAGGAATTAACATTTGCAATTCAAATATATCAAGGAAACATTACATGGTCTGGTTTTTGGCATAGCTATCGCTGGATATGCAAACTTTGAAAAGTAGATTAGAATACTCCATTTTAAACTTAACTGAGAAATTACAAACAGCCAATGGAACTTATTGCATACATTCGGCTATTAAAAGATATAAATCATTCCTTGAAATGGAGCATTTTGTTTAGTGCAGTAAGATAAGCCTCTACACTGGAAACAACAACATCTACTCCTTTTCCAATCCCACTGTAAAAAGACAAAAAACGAGGACTATTAGTAAAAGAATGATATACTAAAGCAATCGAGTTTTAATAAAAAATACCTAAATGTTGGATAAATTATGTTTCCATTTAATAAAGTAGAAGTATGTGAGTTCGTGTTCTCTTTTCGAAGTACAACATGTACAGTTGCAATTGCATCGGTGCCTTCAGTCACTGTATTTAGAGAGTACTCAAGTACTTTCACAGCTTCCTGCATAAAAAATTGTAAAATTCCTTCATTTTCATTTTCATTTAAAAAATATAAATTGGAAAATAATATCATTGATCTTAGATGATGAAACTTCCATATATGACCCAACCATTGAACTACAATGTTTTCATATACACAAAGTTTCCCATGAAAACCCTAATCCTTGGGAGAGAAGTTCATAAATACTTGTATATCAATAGAATTTCATAAGAGTACACAAAATAGCAAACTATGGAAAAGGATAATAAAAATAGAAAGTTGGAAATTGTTAAACATCAAACCTTCACAATGAGATCGACAGCCTTGTAAGCTGAATCCACTGGTCCTTTTCCAACAGAACAAGCAACATGTGTCCTACTGTCAATTGAAACAAGTTGGACACTTGTTGTTGAAAAATTCAGAGTTCCACATGTCACCTACATTGATAGATATTCATTAATTTTTCTTCTTTCTTTTGTATTATTATCATACATATATATATAGTTTAAAATTAATCTCATTTCAATTTACCTGCAACCCACCAAGTTTCCAAATAGGTTCTACTTCAGAAACTTTATCTGATACCAATGCTTTAAGGTCAACATCAGTAACTCTCTAAGGAAAAGAAAAATATTGGAGTCAGATAATAAGAGGACATTAGTTCAAGATGACCAAAATGGAGTCACAATTAAAGACATTATAAAAATAGCAACAATTATATTGTGAAACTTTTGCTTTTCTCTATTTTTATGCTTCAAAATTTTGGATGCTTCTATTTATGATTAGTAATTTAATTTAGGGCTGCAAAACTATGTTTTCTTGTTCGATAGTAGGTTATAATTTGACGTTAAATAAGAGTGAATAAATCCGATTATGTATAAAAAGGGTGCAATTTTTTTAATTTATTGAAATGGATAAATTTTAAGTTTTTTTTTATGAAAAATGAATAAATCTTGAGTATTCTAAAATTCATGAAATAATCTATATATGTCCCAACATGCTTCTAAAAGTATTTTATCTTTTAATCCGGATTAGTCATAAAGTACAATAAACTGTGTATAATATTGAGAAATGAAAAAAAAGGAAAAAGAAAACTAATTATTAACCTTTCTTTTTTCAGCCATTGCTTTGAAGTTTCTAAATACACTCTCAACTTCATCCTCCTTGAGTTCATAACCAAGCTGAAAAGGTAGAAATAGCTCAATGAGAAGAATGGTAACTGTGCCTTTGATCATGACAAAAAAGAGTTACATACCTCTTTAAGTCGATTTTTCAAAGCTTGACGTCCGCTAGACGGTGAGGAAGTATAAACGAAGGAAAAAAAAGTTATAATTTAAATATATGAAGTCTAAGACAAAAATTAATTAATCAATTATTACTAAATTACGAATAAAAAAGTTAATAAACATGATGAACCAAAATACCAAATTGAAATATAAAAGTGAATCAACTTGATTGACACAATTTGATTCGGATAGAATTGAGCTAAAAAAAAGGTCAACTAAGCTGATTCTACTTTATGGTGAGTCACAAATTTTAGGTTTAAACCCTTTAGTTGTCTCTATTTATGTGGGTTTTTCCCAGTTTGATCACCGACTTATTAGAATCTCCAATTGAGTCCTTAAAAGTGCTAATTTGAGTCAATAAGTTTTTGCACAAATGGGAGGGTGATGTGTCAATTTTTGAACACGTGGCATGGTGAGAGTTGAAACGTAGACTTTGGCTTACATACACCGCAAGCTTTCATCTTTCAGCAATGAACCACACTGCATCTCTTTTGTCCTTTATCATAGGAGAGAAAATATGGATTTTTTGACCTTGTGTATTTCCCCTGTTCTTGCCAAGAACCAAAACCTTGCATCTCTCCTCAATAGATAAAACCCATTTAGGATCACGTCTCAACATGTCAGAAAGCAATTCAAAAGCAACAGGATTGTCACCAAAATGGAGAGAATCCAAATTTGGAGCAGTTACCTCAAAGACATCTGCAAGTACCCACTTACGTTCTAACTTAGCACAGTCATCATTACACATCAGTTTTCTTTGTCCAACAGGAACTTTCTTGCCATTTGCAGCAACAGGTTGAAGCAACACAGACAACTTTTGGATAATGGAAGCTTTGTGTACAACATCGACATTATAATTAGTAGAGCTTCTGAAAAGGGATTTAGGGTTCAATAAAATTGAATTTGAGATTCAATTTGGGATTAAAAATCTGAGAGGAATTTGGGATTTAAAGTATTGGGATTCAATTTGGAATTAAATTTGGGATTCAATTTGGAAGATGATCGAAGTCGCAATTTAGGGTTTCTGGTGCGAAGAGATTTAAGGCTTTCTGTGTTTCAAGTTTTGCAGGTTGCGAGGAAGTGTTTCGCGATAAAGAAGATGAAGCGAGGAGTTTCGTTTCATTATGAATTACGTTGTTGCGTATTGAAGTGAGTTTATTATAAGGTTGTATGTTCATTTTTCCTTTAATTCACACCTTAAAATGTTATTTTTTATATTATGTTTAAAATTTAAGATAACATTTTATCTTAATATATATATATATTGTATTTCTATCTCTCTGTATATATATATCAAATAGAGTTGTAAGAAAATGGCATATACCTTAGCTTCCCTAGTACCATATTAGCTCCACTGGACCTTTCATAACCAATATCTTCAGGAGAAAGTATTTCATATGTAGCTCTGTGCTTTAACAATCCATCCTACAAAGTAGAAATAATATTAAAAACAAAAGGGAAAAAATTTAAGAAACCAACTGAAAAATAGATATATAGAAATCATTATAGTTTATGTTGAAAGATATATAACAAATACAAGACACTAGTAAAAATCACTGATTAGATATACAGAAATCATAATATTTATTTGAGAAATAGAATAGGCATTAAGAAAATAAAACGCAAGAGGGTAGCTTTTAACTCCACTAACCTGATGAATGCCACTTTCATGTAGAAATGCATTATCACCTACTATAGCTTTGTGTGGCTGTAAATGCATACCAGAGAACTCTTCAACCTGTTCAAAAACAAAAGTATATACAATTTTAAATTGAAGAAAGGAGGAAAATATTCCAAAAATGAATGAATAGTTTAAAAATATTAAACCATCTTGCTGGTCTTCAGTATCTCCTTTGTATTAATTCCAGTATATAAACCACCTAAAACATGAACTCCTCTGCATCTTAGGGCCATCACAACCTTCAATAAAAAAAAATATATTAAGTTACTGAGCTCATTTACTATACTAATAATAATAAAAATAATACAAGAGTAAATAAGTGTAAATATAAGATAGAAAATAGAAGAATGATAGTATAACCTCTTCAAATGCAGCATTACCAGCCCTTTCACCAATTCCATTAATTGATACTTCTAGTTGTCTTGCACCAGCACGGGCAGCCTGAAAGTAAATACAAGTCAGTGAAATTGATTACAGTAATTGAGTGGTATAGTGTTATAAAAATACCTCAATTGTGTTTGCAGTAGCATGTCCAAGATCATTATGACAGTGAGCAGAAATAATAGCATTTTCAATTCCAGGGGTATTGGCTTTTATGTCAGCAATCAGTTTTCCAAACTCCAAAGGCATTGTTATGCCCACAGTGTCTCCTACGCCCAATGTTGTTGCCCCAGCTTTTATAACATCTCCATATATTTCATAAAGAAACTCTCTATCCGATCTGCTCCAACAAACATTCAATAAACTTAAAATACAACTCATAATTCGCCTTTTAATAATATATAATATATTTTACTTTATATATATATTATAATGCCATCTCTACCCAGTTTACAAAATATATTTTCCATTCATAGGATAACTATATTATTCAATATATTTAACCATTATTTACATTATTCATATATTTATCTAAATTTTTCGGGAAACAGATGTTATTTTAAAATTATTTCAAAAGCCAATAAAAAAAAGACATTGTATGCTAGAGAAGAGATGCAGAATGGAAAGGAAAGAATAAAAGGGAATGTATTTTTTAAAAACTTGTTTCTCTCTAAACCTTCTGTGCCATTTCTCCAACATTATTACTTCATCCTTCATTTGATCTAAACTCACCTTATTACTCCTCGAATAGAGGACAACACAAACAATCGATTTGCTACATTTTTTTTTTTCTCTATTCTTAAGTTAATCTTATGGGTTTGCATGTCGTATTCGCAAGTTTGCATGTAATCTTAAATAATTAATGAGTTTTTTTGTATAATTAGAACATCACGTTAAATATAGAACTAAGACTATATATGAGTTAAGCTAGTAATATTTTACACTTGATTATATCTATTTTAACTTATGTACTTAATGAGATGATATGATTGTTTGATTGTGATTTTGATTCATTGAAATTAACTTGTGATGAACACTATGAGTGAAATTGTATGGTGAAATAGTTTTTAAAACATAGGGTATGAGTTGAATTGATTGATTGATTTATGGAAATGGGCATATGAGTCTCAACAATTGACTTCTAGTTATTTTGACATGATCTAGGATTAATTAAGACTTATAAAAGGGATAAAACACTAATTTGAACCAATTGAACAAACTGATGTGCTTATGTATCTCTAGTTTCAAATATAACGTTGAGTGGTGATTTTGGATACGCTAGACGTAACTTTGAAAATTAAAGTCAATGAGCTTTAGAGGTTTAGGGCGACGAACACTACCTTCTATGAGTTTAGGGCATTGGCACAACCCAAGTGAGTTCAAATAAGTTTGGGTATTAGGTACCTTGGGATGTTGGCAGGTGTAACCTTGTGTTTTTTATTCTCTTTGTTGCTTTTTTAGTTTTTTTTTAATGTAATTATGAATGTGTCTTGAATAAATTAGTATTGTGAGTTGATATGAATTATATGAAATGAGAAGGTAATTATTCTTAGGGTGAGAATACTACTATTTGTGGTGGTGTGTGAAGTGTATTGATGGCAAAGATCGGAATGATGTCATCTTAACTCTACTAATATTGAACTCATATGAAGAAGATAAATAGTTATGAAAGTCGATAAAGATTCCTATATGGAGTTTCAGTAAGAGATCAAACTCACAAGTACAAAATTTACTTTGTCATACTCTATAGATAGGGAAATCGCCCAAAGATGATATAACTATACCTCTTGAGATATAGGAGTGAATGAGTAATGATAGGTGTAGGGTCCATATTCTACTCAATATACTAGTCTTCTCAAGTTTAGTCTAATAATATCTAATTGTTATAAAACAGACATAATTATCTTTATATATATATATATATATATATATATATATATATATATATATATATATACATACATATATATATTTATTTATTTATTCACTAGTGCACTAAGAGGATATTGCACCGGCTACTTTTGCTTATAGACACCGGTTCTACAACCGAGGCATATACCGGCGAAGTAAAAATGGGTAGGTTTTATGCCTCGGTTGTGAACTGAGTTAAAAAGAACAAGATTTATGCCTCGGTTTTTACGTAACAGAGGTAGTAACTTGTTTGATTTTTAATTTTTTTAACCTTTAGGATGTTCTTGATGTATGTTCTTATGCATAAGCAGACATCCATCTTCCACTGCCACCAGCATCATTTCACCTTCCCACTTTCAGAGCTACCAACACAACAACGCAATTCCACGTTTTCAGTGAAACAAGAAGGATTCTCCACCAACCTCTGTTCCTCTGTTCCTGGAGGTCTTAGCTCTGCCGCCACTCACCCCACCGCCCCTTCCGCCCCCGGATATTCCTTCTTCTCCCGAAACATAAGTAGAAAACCAAAAATCCAAAAATTCAACAGGGAACAAGAAGAAACTCCAATCAAAAATCCAAAAATTGAAATTTAAAACCTAGACGAATCGGAACAGAGAAGAGGAAGGAAGCCTCCCTCCTGCGCCCTGCCGCAAGAAAAGGAACGACCATTGCGCCCTTGCGCCTTCGCCGCGCCTCCGTCTTTGGCTTGCGCGAGACCGCTGGTGGTGCTGCCCCAAAGTTGGGTCTCTCCGTGAGAAGATAATCTCGCCCCATTGTGCACAGATCTAAACAGGGAAGAAGGATGAACACCCCTTTTCAGATCTAAACAAGAAATAAGGGCCGAACCCTTTTCGGATCTAAACTAAAGAACAACGAAGAAGAAATGGACGGCAACAACGCGAAGAAGAAGAACCGAAGAAGCAATGGACGACAGCGACGACAGACGAAGGGAAGCGGCGACGGACGAAGCGAAGCGGCGACGCTGGTGGAGGCAGCCCTTGGGAGAACAGCGGTGACGCTGGTGGAGGCAGCCCTTGGGAGAACAGCGGCGACGCGAAGAGAAATAAGAAGCATAGCGCGAGAAGAAATGAGCAAACTCTGAAATTTGAAGCACAACGCGAAGAATATATGCTTCGGTTAGGAAAGCATCGAAGCCTAAGAGTGTTTGGACACCGGGTCTGTGCTGACTGATGCTTAAAATGAAGGCTTTATGCCTCGGTTCTGTATGAAACCGAGGTAGCATCACCTGCTCAGAAATTTGTCAACTTTTTAGACACCATTTCGGCTTCGGTTCTGCATGCAACCGAGGTCATATATGTGTTCTGCACCGGTTTCACATACAACCGAGGCCTATAAGGTCCGATTTATTACGAAACTGCCATCGTCTTGTGATAGGCAACGGTTAGGTTTAAAATGAGGTATATAGTACGAGTTTAAAAGAAAAATTTGTACTAGTGATTGTTGTTTAGATGTTTGATGATTTTAGTTTGACGTATGAGTTATGAAGAGATGTATAAGTTTTTTTTTTTTTAATTTGGTACGATTTAAATTCTTTGTAGCTTATATTGTGTATTGTTGGATGTGGTTGTGATATCCATGTGCCTTGATAATGTTTTCATGAAAAAAAAAGGATAATACAGGAACATTAGAGAAGCAACACTCTTATACTATTTTTTTTTTCCTTTCATTCAACTGAAGTTTGGTTATTGATATCATTTAATACAAATGTATATTTTGTTAATGTATATCATTTAATAAAAAATTCGGTGTATCAAATTATCATTTTTCTTTGTTGATAGACCATCCTTATTTTGAAATATACTATCTTAGAAATGTGCAGGACTTTACATAACATATTTATACTTTCTATAATTGAATTGTGTGCTTAATATTGATAATGTTGTGACCTAATTAATAGAAGTTGTTCTATAATTGGACCGATATATATATATATATAATTTAACGTTATAACATATTTATTTTTATCATATATTTTTATTTTTATTTTTAAAAGATATTTCAAAAAATGTATTTTAGTTTTTAAAGCATCGGGGGTACTTTTAAATTGCAGTGGACTTCTTTAGAATTGGTATGTACAATACCCTTATCATAATTATCTATTTTAATTTAATTTCATTTATCTATTATTACTCGGTTAACCGCTATCATCCACATATTTAAATTTTGGATTTTTTTGGAATTAGGTTTCTCTGTACTCTAGAAACATATATAATATATATGCCATTTATTTGACACATATTTATAAAAATAATAATAAAAGATCTGTAAAAGATTTATGAAAAAATAATATTTTGGAACACATAATTTTTCACATTTATTTCATATTTCTTTTTTATTTTATACTTTAAATTATATTATTATATGTAAAGTAAATATAAAAATATATAATTCTATTGTTACTTAAATTTGTGTATATTAAAATATTATTTTATTACATAAATTTGCGTGTATCAAAATATTATTACGAGTAGAAAACAACATATTACACTCATTTTACACTGTCAAATAATAATATTTCAATTATAATTATATTATTATTTAATTTAAAATCATAATATATATTATTATATTATTAAAAGTAGTATCAAATTAATGTTCTTTTTTTAAATCTGTGTGAAACTAACTTTTTCCATATGGAAAGAGAAAGGAGATGAGAGGAACCTGGCTGCATCCTCAGCAGCGAACTGGATGTCACGACAACCCAAACTGCGAGCAAAAGTGACCATGTGGCGAGCTATTTGTAGAACCTCTTGTTTGGTCTTTCGGAGCTTGTACTCCATGTGAATGGGGCTGGTGGCGATGAAGGGCATAAGCCTCGGCCTCTTCGCCTCCTTCACAGCCTCCCATGCAGTCCTAATGTCCTTCTCATTGCACCTGCATATTGCAACAATCACCGGAACGTACTCATCATCGTCGAACTTCTTCCCAACTTCCTCCGCTATCATCTTTACGGCGTTGAAGTCCTCCTGTGATGCAGACGGGAACCCCGCATCGATCACGTCCACGCCCAGCTTCGCCAGCTGCCGCGCTATCCTCAGCTTCTGCTCTGCGGTCATGGCAGCGCCGGGGGCTTGCTCGCCGTCTCGGAGGGTGGTGTCTAATATGCGGACGTAGGAAGGGTCCGGAATATGGCCCGGGATATACTCGGGCCGGGAACGAGAGCGAGTGCTGTTCATGGATGCAAGTTTTGATTCAGAGGAAAGAATCTTTGGACCGAGGAAGATGTTTTGTCTTCTCATTTATAGTAACAAAGTTAATTACTTTTTATTTAATATTTTTTCTGAAATATTTAACTTTTCTCTGTACTTATTGCATTATTGCAGTTATGTTTTAAGAAAAATACGAAGTATTAATAAAAAGGTTTAAACTCTCGGATACTATTCATATTTATACACGAGAATACGAAGTTATATCTTCGTATTTGTATCAGTCTTAATTGACTCTTTGAAAAATTGAGTGAATTTTATCTTGTTCGTTAAGTATTAACAAACGGTGTTAAAATTTGTTGACGTAAAATTTTTTTAAATGAACAATTATGATGTCGCACAAAATTTAATTAAAAATGTTAGGAAATTAAAGTCTTCGTCATCTTCTACATAGTCGAAGTCGGCTTCGGATTCTGGGGTGTACGAGGTTTGAAGAACCATGGGGTCACATGACGTTGCCGTTGCCGGCGAGAGGGGATTTAAATTATCAGGAACTTAAATTTAATCAAACCTATTAAAATTCATAGATTAGGAATTTCTAATTATTTCTCTTCCAAATGTTGATTCAGTCTTCCAAAAGCTGATTCACTCTCAATTAGCCCTGATCAGAAACGTTTTTCCCCTTAGTCTTCTGTTTTGGGTCAGTATAGAATTCTCGTGAGGGTTTCCTTCCTCCTTCTCTTCCTAGTTCGAGCTCGCCACACCTGGACGCACGAAGAGGATGACAGCGTTGCGTTGGGTGTTCGGGTGGGCTCTTTGTCAATCAAGGAGATGTTCTTCTTCTCCCTCTTCTCTGTTTCTGATTCGACGTTGTAGAGAACTCTCCTTCTCTCAGTTCTAGTTCGTGGCGCAAGGAGGGAGGCTCCCTTCCTCTTCCTGTTCTCGGTTCTGGTTCGGTTCACACAGGGAGGGGAGGCGTTTTCCGCCCAGGCGCGATTCTATCTCCGCGACGTTAAGGGCCTGTCCTCCACGTCTCCGTCACGAGCGTTCCTGTTTGACGGCAGGGTTGTGGAGGAGAAGATCGAGGCTTGCGTCTTGTGGCGTGGTGGCCTTCGTTTCTCAGCGTCTTCGAAGGTAACAGAGCTTGTGGTGGTGCGTTACGTTTCGGGGTTTTTGTGCTTGCGATTTGATCTTGTAATTTCGAAGTTAGGATTTCAAATTAGGGAATTTGGATTTCTGATGCTTGCATTTTGGGTTTGGGTTCTCGTTGGTGGTGCTTGATTCTTCGTTGCAGTATCACGAATTAAGGGTTAGGGTTTGCAATCTATTCTTGCAAACTGGGGTTTATGATCTTGTTTGTGAATTATCTTTTAGGTGCTCTGTTATTATTTTCCGACCTTGAAATTTCCAGGTCATCCAATGCTTCTTCCTTTTCGTTAAAAGTTTCCTAATCTAAAAAATCTCTAATCTAAACAATAAAATAATATAACATATATAATACCTGTACAATACTTAATAACAAATTAAATAATAAATTTCACTTAATAAGTCGTACACTACATCAATCAATTTTAATTCCTGTCTATCAACACTTAATGGATAAAACAAAATTAATTTAATTTTTCAAATATTAAAACTCAATTGAAACGTAGATATAAGTATTCATTTGATATTCTCATACAAATACACGAGGAATATCCGAAATTTAAACCTAATAAAAATTAATATATTTAAAAGCTTGCTTTTTCCTTGTTCATACGTAATAAAACAATAATGAATGCTTGACATTAAGATCAGAATTGTACAAAATAACATATTGCACCAGTGATATGCTCCCCCGTATGATATTGGGATAGGTTAAATTTTGGGTATAAATTAAAGAAATAAAATCTAGGAAAAAGATTGTTTTACAATTGGTGTTTATTGAGTTTATAATAAAATATAATATTAATATAATAAAATAAGTATAAATAGAAGATTATAATAAAATAATATTTTATACAGTCTTGAGTTGAATGTAAGAGAAACATAAGAGTGTCAAATGATCACGATTTTAAAATCTATTGTTTACTATATGTATTAAAGAAAGAAATCTCATATGTTTTAAAGAACGCAATCAGATTTTCGCTTTAAAAAATGGATTTTTTTATAAAAACAATTTAAAATATTGTAAATATAAAATTATCACATTTAAATTTTTTTTTTATTAATTTCTTTACACATACTTAAAATTTACTATTAAAGCAAAAAGTAAATAAAATTTTTAATTTTAATGACATAGAGGAACTTATAAAAAATAATCTCAAAATAAAATCTTGCATTAAAAATGACTTTTTATAAATAAGGAGTAGCAGTAACAACTCAATCTTCTATGAGTACTTTGAAATTGTTGTGTTAAAATTGTTATAATAATGATTTAATGCAATAATATTATGGTTAAATCGGATTGTAATTAAACTAGTGTTAATTTAAAGTCCATTTTAAAATTTATAAATATAAATTTGATGTATTGTGATAGGTTGGTTTCATTCAATACGTATTTATTGTTAAATTGTCAGATTTTTATTGACTTTGAAATGAGAATACCTTCTATAGGTAATCTCTCAGTACGACCGAACAAAGTAAAGGATGAACAATAACATATATAAGGTATTGGATGAAGAATAACCTGTGTAAAGAGTAGAACGAAGGAAGCTCAGAAAACTTTTATCCTCAACTCCACAAACTAAAATATATATTATCATGGAGGGGTACTTGAATTAATAGTTTTACGTTCTCTTAAAAGCATTAATCTATAAAAACAAGTTATATACATAGTTAAATATCTCACTATGCTTAAACTAAGACACGGTTATTTTGGCAACTATGTGGCAACCGATAGAATTGATGTCCAAATTTTGCTGAATTTGACGACATCAGACTCACTGATATGTTTGTTTAAGAGTTAAATGTGTTTTTGATTTCTTAACTTTAAGTGAAAATTAAAATTAGTCTATTTTCGAAACTTTGGACCAATTTAGTATCTCATCTTTAGAACTGTATGAATTTAGTTATTTTAACTAAATTTTATTAAGTTTAACATTTGAGTTGTTTAAACTGTTTGACACATTTTTGTATTAATTGAAAAATACATTTAAAATCATAAATAAATCTAACAAAATTTAGTTAAAAAAACTAAATCTACACATTTATAAAGTTGGGAGACTAAATTAAGTCAAAATTAAAAAAAATTAATTTTAATTTATACTTAAAATTAAGAGATAAAAACATTTTTTAACCCTGTGTTTAAAAACAGAAATAACGATTGCTATTTTTTAAAATTAAAAAGGACAAACAACTCAGAGTCTGATAAAAAGCACAATGGCATAAAACGGGATAAACAAGATTCTTTTATAAATTACGTGTGTTGTTGGTTCATGTAACAATTATAGGTATGACGTCACATCCAGTTTTAGTACATTTTTATATTCTAAATTTTCTTGACTTTTGTGGAGACGGTGATGAACTTATACGGAAAATTTGTAAGTTCTGGACCTGAGTCCTGCTTGTTTATCTCTGGAAATCATTTATTAGATATTATATTAATCTTGTTCTGTAGTCATAAAAATAACCATGAAAGATTGAATTTCACCCACTATTTCCGGAAAATGTTTTTGTGTGAAATTGAGTTTAGCTGGTTTAAAGATATCTTATTGGTGAGCATAGAAAGTTGTTTCAGTGAAGTAAAACTTTAAACACCCAACTCATCCAATTTCTTTTAAATGGAAAATTCCAATAACAATATTTTGATAATATGATTAGTTATCGTGTCAAATATTATTTTAAAAAATAAATTCAAACCAACAAATAAAATAACGTGACTATTATGAAAATATTGTTAACCTGTTTTTTTTAAGATTATAATATGTTAATAATTTTTGATAATAAAATATTTATTATTATTTTTTTAATTCGTATATTTGAAATAGATAATTACAAGTTATCATTTATAAAAAAGTTATTAGAAAAAGTTATTAAAAAATATTTTCTCTTTTAAATAGAGATAAAAAGAAAGAGTATAAGCAAATCACACAAATTGAGGAGGCTGACCCACAATTTCTGAGGCATATTTACAGTTCACTGTTTGACGCTTAAAAGTTTGAAAAAACTACGTGGAATAGTTTGTATTAATATATATATAACTGCACTCCGTGGAATAGATTTTAAGTTTAGATATTATTTATTTTCAGATTTAGATACTTTTCATATAAGAGTAGACACGTTGAAAAGAAAATCTTAAACACAAGAAGATTTATTTACGTGGGGATGTAGTTTCACTGAATTATATAGTGTATTTGAGAAAGACCCTGATATCTCTTGTAGTTGTATAAACAAGATGTTTTAGAGTTTGTGTGAAAAGTGAATCTTACTCTTATTTAGTCATAGATGATATAAGTCTATAAATCATTCATTATATAAAATTGATTTATCTAGTTATTTATATTAAATAAATGTTTTGTTTTCATGTATGTATTTTATAGGCTTAATAGTTTATTTTATCTCCAGTTTTGGTGAGTTGTGTCAATTAGATCCATTTTTTTAAAAAAATATCAATTATATCTCTACTTAGTAAAATTTGCCTCAATCAAGTCTCTTCTGTTAAATACTCACAAACAAAGTTAACTTTTTATTCTCTCTCATCTGTTTCTCTACAACAAAGTAGGTCGTTCTGTCATCTGTCAGTGCTATCTTTTCGTCCTTTTATGCAGTTATACTTCCAATTCCAATACAAAAAGTCAAACGCACAATCTCCATTTTTCCACCTCCATTACTTTGATTTAGATAACTCATTCGTTGATTATCCAACCCCAAACACTCTTCTATTCTCTCCCACTCATTCTCCACCTCCATTGTCAGCAATCAATTCATCCATCATATCTTTTATTCTCAACATCGTTGCCATCAATTAATACAATACACACATATCAGAGAGAGAAAAAATGGGAAGAAGAAATTGATTGGGGTTACAAGGTCACTGTGCTCCACAAGCATACGCATATATTTATTTCTTTCCTAGATGATTAGGGTTTATGCTACACAAGTCCATGCCTTTCCCATGTTCATTTAGGCCCAATGTTGCATCTAGTTCTCCATATAGACTTCCATCCAGTGGTATTCTGAACCGTCCAATCCTGTTAATTAATCAATGTTAAGTAAACCATAAGTCACTCTTATGCATTATGATCTTTCCACAATCTAAGGCTAAGATATCCAAATATCATTTGGTATTGGGCTCCATCCTCACCCCAAGGTACCCTGCTCTCACCAAATCTGGAAACAATGTCACAAACTCCTTATCCCTTACAACGGGGTGCGTAGTGAATCAGACCCCCAACGAGTCACTGTACACGAACTTCCCCACCGTTTCCAGCATATTAGGGTCAATCACAATCGTCCCCTTCTGCGTCTCCGTCAAACACATCACCCTCCCGTCACCAAGCTTAACCACGCCGGTGTTCGTGATGTCCGTCAGCACCGAAGAATAGGCTCGCCAACTCCTTCACATACGACGGGAAATTCGCCACCTTTGGCACTTCTGAAAACTCCCGAAAATAGTTCACCTCCTGTTTCGTTGTTTTTCCTTCTTCACAATCGGCTTGACTTCTTCTACCTCCTCCTCCTCGCGGCGCTGCTTCTTTTCGCCTTCGGCGCCGGTGGCCTCCTCCACTGCGCTTGCTTCAAGTGGGAAGTTGAGGATGCCTTTGAGCCGCAAAGCCTAAAGGCAGCACGATCGTAGGCCTTGGCGATGTCGAAGGTTCCAAGCCACACTCTTGACCCGCGCTTGTTCGGGTCGCAAATCTCGGCGACAAACTTTCCCCAAGGTCGTTGGCGGACTCCTCTGTAGTGCTTATTCTCCGGCTGGTTCTCCAACAATACCTCATGCGGGTTGGGATCCTGTTTCCCAAATTGGATCCACTCGGTCTTCTTGGGAGAGAGATTTGCAGAGAAGATTTCCTATTTAATTGAGGTTTCTTGTGAAGCGATGTGAGGGGTTTAGGGGTGTCGAGGTCGATTATTTGGGGTTTGGAGTCGAATTCGAAAAGGGGTCATTGAATTTCAGGGTGGAGGAGCTCAGTGAGGTAGTGATCGAAGGAGAGGCAAGAGTCAAAGGAAGAAGATTGAGAAGGTTTCATTTAGATTCATAAAAAAGTTTACGTGTCAAGTGTGTCAGAAAGGTCTGTTGTGTTGTAGTGAAACAGTGGAGAGAGAATAAAAAGTTAACGCCATATATGAGTATTTAACGGAAGGGACTTGATTGAGGCAAATTTTACCAAGTAAGGATGCAATTGACACTTTTTTAAAAGGATGGATCTAATTGACACAATTCACCAAAACTGGGGACAAAATAAGCTATTAAGCCTATTTTATATAAGTAACAATATGGGATGAATAATGTATATGAGTTCAGATTCCCAAGTCACTTATGAAGACAATAAATTTAATGATATTCAAGCATATGTCACCAATTGTTTTGTACGGGGTTTATTGATTTATAAGTTTCATTTGTGATTTTAAGGTATAACAATTAAGTTATCATCAATTCAGGTATAATTAACAGCTACTTGTGGCTTTTCTGTCAGATAACATTGTTTTGTGGTTTTGCTTCTTATACAGATCTCCCCCAATCATCTTAGACAAGTAATATATTGATAAGAACCTTAATATTATGAAATTTTTTTGTTATTTAAGTATCCTAAAACATTCATTTTTTCATAATTCAAATGCAACACATATGATGTTGTCAGAATAAGATGTTGTCACGAAAATCAACTACTAAGGCAAAAAAACTTGCATGATTGACCTTCAAGGTTTGATATTTTGGTCCCTACATTTATAAATGTTTTATTCCAGCAAAATTTCTCAATTATTTAAATAATATTTATTATTGTAAATATTTATTTAAGTAATATTTATAATGCAAAAAATCATTAAACCATCATTACACTTTTTCAGATTTATTAAATGAAGGGTATAACTATCAATTGGGAGGTGCAGGATGAAACAGGTGAAGTGTAGGGAGGAACACTCCAATAATATTTGCAATTAAACAATATTTTTTCTCCATTATCTTTTTATACACTAATTAAAATCATTGTCTTTTGTACAAAAATTCAAGAGTCTTCTTCCAATTTTTGATAAGTTCATTCATCACATAAGGAAAATTTGTGCAAAACATGTAATAGAAATATACAATAATATGTAATTGTTAGGATATCATAATTTGTACAACTATCTAGATTTTGGTTTATAATTATGTTTCTATTTGAAAATCATATTTTTGTTTTTGTTTTTATGGTGGATTGTGTTATATTTTATATGCACGTTGTATACATAGGATGAAACATGAACAAAAAAATATATTTAAAAGAACACTAAAATTAGGCTTCATTTATAGCCAAAACCGAAGTAGAAAGGGGTATTTGGCTTTGGCTCAATCCATAACCGAAGCTAAATATATAATTTCAGAAAAAAAAATACTTTTGGCCTTAGTTATTGTTAGAACCGAACCAAAAGTAGGTATATGTTTCGATTCAAAATAAAACTGAGGCCAAGTATCCTTGACATTAATTAATTATTTCACATCATAAAGGGTATATAGTCTCGGCTATACCTTCAACAATTGCAAAAAAGAGATTTGGCCTCAGATATGCTAATAATTGATGCCATAGATTTTATCTAATTAAAAATAATTACTTAATAAAGTCTTTAGTATCGATTCTCAATCAAATCAAGACAAAAAAAATTCTTAAACTTAAGTAATTATTTTAAATTAGATAGAATCTATGGTCTTAATTATTAAAAGAACTGAGTCCAAAATTCAATTTTTTTTTTCATTTAGTGTTTCAATTTTTTTAATAGAAAAAAATGTGAATCTTTTTTTTTTGTTCATAACCGATGTCTAAAATCTCTTTTTATCTCGCTTTAATATATTTTGGTTGTAGAATCGATACTAATTATAAAAAATAATCGTTGTCGTATTCTTTTCTTACACTAATAGTACAGTATATAAATGGAAAGAAGCTACATCTTACAAAAATCGATTTTTGAAAATTGTAAAAATTTTAAGTAATCAATACACTAACTATTTAATAAAAACATAAATTTAAAAATAAAAAATTTATAATAAATTTGAATCTTAATTAAACCTTTAACATAAGATAAAAATGTTGAGAGTAAAAATAAGTGATATTGCTATAATTACCAAGAAGTACTTTTTATTTGAAAAGAACTTTATTTAAATCTTGATACGTTTAAATAAATTATTAAGTATGAAAAAAATTTGAAATTTAATTAAATTTAAGTTTTTTTTTAAAATTTGAGTATTTTTAATTAATTATTTATTAAAATGTTTATTTTATTAAGTGTTTAAAATATTTTGTTATTTTTTGTTAAGTACTTGCTCATTGGTTTTGTCGTCAATAGAATATACGTTATTGTTATTTCCGTATTTCCATCTCCAACTTAATCATGTGATTGTTATTTCCATATTTCCGTCTCCAACTTAATCATGTGATTGTCATTTCCGTCCTTCCATCTCCAACTTAATCATAGACGTGAGCTTTCCTTCTTTAACCTAACATACTAATTAGGTTATTGCAAAGATGACAAAAATTAAAGTAATGATCATATTATTCAATAACGAAAATTAAATGAAAAATATTTAAAAGAAATATTTTAAACAGTCGATTAAACAAATTATTTTAAGAAAAAATCAATTCAAAATTTAATATTTTTTGAAATAATTAGAATTTTTATTAACATAAAGAAATGGTTTCGTAGAAGGTTTTTTATTAAAACTTTAGAACCATATCAATAAAATTAATTCAAAATGTTATAAGATTGCAAATAAATTAGTTAGATTTCTTTCAAGTATATGGCTATGGATAAAAACTTAGTTATTAGAATTATAAACAAGGGTAAATGATATTTTTACTCTTATTCAACGTCATATTTTAATTCTATACTTATTCAAAAGAATATTTTTTATTCAAAATATAAAGTAAATTAAGATAAATCAAGTAGAATAATTAAAATATTAATATTTTATTAAGTATTAAATAGGTGTAAAAAGATTAAAAGGTCTATTTTTATAATTTTTTTTATAGAAACTTCCCGTTAGCTGTGTATTATCACTCGATCTTGTTGTCACATCCAAAATGGAAATGGTAATAGAAAAGACATTAAGAAAGCAAAGCATTTATTTTCCACATTTGCTTTTTCCGCAATTGGAGATGTACTCTTCCAAGTAAAAAAGGATGGGGATTAATGGCATTGTTCATTTTGAATTCTTTAATTAATAACTTTAAAAAATATATTTTCTTACTTTTCAATTGGTAAAAGAAATAGCCACAGAAGAATAATAGATAATAACTATTTTTTAATTAAAAAAACAAAGTAAAAAATAGCCATAAAAAATCTTATATAAGATTAAATTATAGTATATAAATAAATAAGAAATTTACTTTATTAATTAATTTTGAAAAGTTACGTCAAATTTAAAATTTATTATTATTTTGTAAAATTGAATTAAATTTAAAATAGTATTTTTTATTTTGTTATTGTTTAAAACCGAAAATATTAAAATAAACATTTTACAAAGCATAAAATATTATATTATATTTTTAAAACTATTCTAATGGACAAATAAGCCAGTTCTATTGTCTATTTAATCATTTAGTTAAGGGTTAAATATGTTTTTGATTCCTTAACTTTTAGTGAAATTTGGAATTAGTCTATCTTCAAAACTTTGGTCTAATTTAGTCTCCAAACTTTAAAAATGTGTGAATTTAGTCCTTTCAACTAAATTTTGTTAGGTTTATTTGATGTTTCAAGTGCGTTTCATGATAGCATTTGAGTTGTTTATACCATTTGACAAATTTTTGCTTCAATGTTAACTGAGAAATGCATTTGAAACATCAAATAAAGTAAACAAAATTAGGTTAAAAGGACTAAATTCACACATTTCTAAAGTTTGGGGACTAAATTAGTCAAAAGTTTTGAAGAGAGACTAATTCCAATTTTCACTAAAAGTTAAGGGATCAAAAACATATTTAACCCTTTAGTTAAAAACATTAAAACGAAATTTTTGAAAATTATAGATATTAGCCTTGGATTTTTAAAACCAAACATACCAAAACCAAAAATGAAATACCAATGTTTTGGTTGAGATTTTGTGAGATCGAGACACTAACCTTTGACCTCTGTGTTCCGCTTGTATGCTTCTAGTTTAGACCGATCGGTCCTTTTCAGTCCTGACCGCTCGATCACCCTTGCGCAAAAGGGGGAAGGTACCTGCCAAAGGCACTCCGACGGTCAAGTTAGGAGTGATTTTATGAATTGTTTGTTACAGTTAAATATTTAAGTCCTGATCGGACATAAGTAGGGCGTAGTGGAGTGTGAGTTGAATGTAAGTTTACCTCAAACCTAAATCCTATTTATAGAGTTTAAAACAACCTGACCAATTAATTTACCTCTTAATGATCATTAATGCAAACCTTAATTGTCTAACGTAGCCGTTACCACATTTATTTATGCATTAACTCTGCTCAACAGTTGTCGGGACCGAACGACTGAGAAGCTTTTTGGGACCGAACGACTGAGAAGCTTTTTGGGACCGAACGACTGAGAAACCTGTCGGGACTGAACGACTGAGAGACTTTTTCTCGCATGCTGACCGTTCAAATCCTTAGGGTCGTGTGTCGTCCTAACCGATCGGTCGGCTATGAGCCCATAGTAACATAAGCCCCCCAAGTCCGAATTAATCGCTCGGCTTTAGCCGAACGGTTAACTATAGGACTTATGAGTTTGAGGGAGGTTGTTCTTGTTGTATTGAGGAACTTCTTTTCCATGTGCCTCAAGTTGTTGTATCTTATTCGGCCTGAACAGTTTCAGGTATTGAATCTTGTCATTTGTACTATACGGCCAACTGGCTGCATACTTAATGCTTTACCCTTGTTACCAAGGCTTCCGGTTGGCGAGAGGTAAACCGTTCGGTTGAAAGGGATTTTCCTCTCGCTCCTTGTCATCAACTTTCTAGGTGACAAGAGGGATTTACCTCTCGGTCTTTGTCTTCAACTTTCTAGTTGACGAGAGGGATTTACCTCTCGGCCGAGTGGGATTTACCTCTCGGTCTTTGTCTTCAACTTTCTAGGTGACGAGAGAGATTTACCTCTCGGGCGAGAGGGATTTACCTCTCGGGCGAAAGGGATTTACCTCTCGGTCTTTGTCTTCAACTTTCTAGTTGACGAGAGGGATTTACCTCTCGGCTGAGAGGGATTTACCTCTCGATCTTTGTCTTCAACTTTCTAGTTGACGAGAGGGATTTACCTCTCGTCCGAGAGGGATTTACTGCTCGGTCTTTGGCTTCAAATTGTTGGCGAGAGGGATTTACCTCTCGGTTGAGAGAGATTTACCTCTCGGTCTTTGGCTTCAAATTGTTGGCAAGAGGGATTTACTTCTCGGCCGAGAGGGATTTACCTCTCGGTCTTTGACTTCTGCTTGTTGACAAGAGGGATTTATCGCTCTGTCTTTGACTTCAAATTCTTGGCGAGAGGGATTTACGTCTTGGCCGAGAGGGATTTACCTCTCGGTCTTTGACTTCAGCTTGTTGACGAGAGGAATTTACCTCTCGGCCGAGAGGGATTTACCGCTCGGTCTTTGGCTTCAAATTATTGGCGAGAGGCTTCTTCATTTAATGTGAACTTCTTTAACAAAGTTGGCAGCCAGTGACTGAGCATGAATTGCTAGGCTTTATTCATTCCATAACGAAAACATAAGACATTGACAAGGGTTTAAATAAAGGGAAATTGAATTTAAACATGACATTAATAGAATTTTTGATGCTTATCCTCAATTAATAACTCCACGAACCGATCGCTCACGATGAGGGCTGGGACTGCGACTATAACCCTGCCCTCGTTCATTCTTCCTATATGCCCGCTCGGGACTTCTTCGCAAATACCCTTCCCTGGGGAGGCTTCTTGCTTCCTTTATATACCTACGGAGATGTCCTATCCGAATGAGACTTTCTATCTCATTTTTCAGCGTAATGCATTCTTCTGTAGTATGTCCATGGTTCTGATGGAAACGGCAGCTCTTTCTTTCGTCTGCGTTTTTTGGAGATGGTTTCCTTCGGGGTGCAAGAAGTTCTGCGTTTAGGGCTTCTTCGAGAACTTTTGCCCTAGGTGTGTTGAGGATTGTATAATGGCTAAACTTAAACGTTCGGGCAAGCTCCCAACTTTTATCACTATTGCCGAACGGTCGCTTGTCGTCCCTTCTGCCTCCGCCTACATCAGCTTCTTGTTGTCGCTTTCTCTGTGAGATTCGCATTTCCTCCATACGGATGAATTCAGCTACTCTTTCTTGGAGTTCTTCCATAGTTTTTGGTGGTCGCGCATACAATTTTTACGCAAAATATCCTGGTCTCAGACATGAAGGCAAATTATTGATAATAAAAGAGTGATTGACCTCTTTAACCCGCCGTGCGGTTTCAGTATACATTTTCATAAAGGCCTTTAAAGTTTCCCCTTTCTCTTGCTTAGTAATTACCAATTTTGTCGGTGTTTTTTCATGTTTCCGATTGGAGGCGTATGACCTTCTAAAGAGGGTTTCCACAATGGCGAAGCAATCCACTGTGTTTGGGGGAAGAGTATTATACCACTCTAATGTCTCGTCCTTGAGTGATAAGGAAAAGGCTCTACATATAACCGAATCACTGTCCGAGTAGAACGCCATTGCATTGGTGAAGATCCTGAGATGATTGTTGGGGTCTGCCGAGCCATCATACTTGTCTAATACAGGAGGATTCTTCTCTGGCATCAGATTTTGCATGATGGCCTCCGTAAAAGGGAGTAAACTAGAGGGTCGAGTGGTTTGTGGGGAGGACAAATGTTAGAAATATTATATCTTTTATCTTTATCTTTTATCTTTCGGTTAGTTTGTTATTATTTCTTATTTGTATTTTGGGCTTAGCCCATATTTCTTCTATTATAAATAGAGAACCCTATGTGTGTTTAACAAAAGGGAGATTAATCCTATATATAATTTTCACTATATTTAACATGGTATCAGAGCAGGTTTTCTGATCTCTTCCTGTGGTCTTTGTTGTCTGCCGGCGGTCGGCCGTCTTGGCCGCCGGTAACCCCTAAAAATTTCATAAGATTCATTTTCTCTTCTTCTTAAATCTCAGCACCCAGAATCAAAGAGACAAGTCTCTTGGGAACCACTGCCTCCTCTGAACTAGCCGCCTTCTCGCAGGCCATTGCTGCCATCGACGTCTGTCTTCTTCTCGCCGCATGCTTCCGCATCTTCGGACCTCCTTCTTCTTTTTGTGTAGTAGAGGGTTTCGCCTCTGTAGTAGAGGGTTTCGCCTCTGTAGTAGAGGGTTTCGCCTCTATATTGCTGTTCTTGCCTTGTTCTTCCTTTCTTATTGTATCTGCCACACAGATCTGCTGCGTTTATTGCCTCCTTCTCCGCTGCTCTCCTTCATCCACTTCTGAAGTTGAAGTGTTTATTGCCTCCTTCTCCGCTGCTCTCCTTCTCCACTGTTGTTTGTTCATTGAGATGCGATAACCCATCTCTGCTTGCCTCACACTCTTGAAGACAAATCATCTAGTTCAAAATCAAGTTCAATTATTTCAAGCTTGGTTCATACAATTTGTATGCTTCAGCTTGAGGGGGAGTGTTAGAAATATTATATCTTTTATCTTTATCTTTTATCTTTCGGTTAGTTTGTTATTATTTCTTATTTGTATTTTGGGCTTAGCCCATATTTCTTCTATTATAAATAGAGAACCCTATGTGTGTTTAACAAAAGGGAGATTAATCCTATATATAATTTCTGATTTGAGGCGTATGACCTTCTAAAGAGGGTTTCCACAATGTTGAAGCAATGCACTGTGTTTGGGGGAAGAGTATTATACCACTCTAATGCCTCGTCCTTGAGTGATAAGGAAAAGGCTCTGCATATAACCGAATCACTGTCCGAGTAGAACGCCATTGCATTGGTGAAGATCCTGAGATGATTGTCGGGTTCTGCCGAGCCATCATACTTGTCTAATACAGGAGGATTCTTCTCTGGCATCAGATTTTGCATGATGGCCTCCGTAAAAGGGAGTAAACTAGAGGGTCGAGTGGTTTGTGGGGAGGACAACTGTTAGAAATATTATATCTTTTATCTTTATCTTTTATCTTTCGGTTAGTTTGTTATTATTTCTTATTTGTATTTTGGGCTTAGCCCATATTTCTTCTATTATAAATAGAGAACCCTATGTGTGTTTAACAAAAGGGAGATTAATCCTATATATAATTTCCGATTTGAGGCGTATGACCTTCTAAAGAGGGTTTCCACAATGTTGAAGCAATGCACTGTGTTTGGGGGAAGAGTATTATACCACTCTAATGCCTCGTCCTTGAGTGATAAGGAAAAGGCTCTGCATATAACCGAATCACTGTCCGAGTAGAACGCCATTGCATTAGTGAAGATCCTGAGATGATTGTCGGGGTCTGCCGAGCCATCATACTTGTCTAATACAGGAGGATTCTTCTCTGGCATCAGATTTTGCATGATGGCCTCCGTAAAAGGGAGTAAACTAGAGGGTCGAGTGGTTTGTGGGGAGGACAACTCTCTCCTTCCCTGACCGTTCGGGTTGATGTGCGGAGATGGCTGCCGATTACGACTTCCATCGTTTTCATTTTGATGGTTGTTACCCCGTTCGGCATTGTACACGGAGTGCTGAGCTGACCGTTCGGTGCGGCCTCGTTCTGCCCTCAGTGTTGCAATCTCCTCTTCATGTTTTTGCTACATCTCTTACTGTGATAGTACCTGCGCCTGTATGGTTCTTGCCGGTGCCTGTATCTGTTCTTGCATTTGTACTATCAAATCTCGGGTATTCTGATGTTCGTCCATGCTCCTTGTGGTTACCATTTGGGCTTCTTCAGCTTGCTCTCGGCCCCACGGTGGGCGCCAAAATGTTTCGGTTGGAATTTTGTGAGACCGAGACACTAACCTTTGACTTGTGTGTTCTGCTTGTATGCTTCCAGTTTAGACCGATCAATCCTCTTCAGTCTTGACCGCTCGGTCACCCTCGCGCAAAAGGGGGAAGATACCTGCAAAAGGCACTCCGGCGCTCAAGTTAGGAGTAGTTTTATGAACTGTTTGTTACAGTTAAATATTTAAGTCCTGATCGGACATAAGTAGGGCGTAGTGGAGTGCGAGTTGAATGTAAGTTTACCTCAAACCTAAACCCTATTTATAGAATTTAAAGAAATTTGAACAATTAATTTACCTTTTAATGATCATTAATGCAAACCTTAACTGTCTAATGATAGTCGTTACCACATTTATTTGTGCATTAACTCTGCTCAACAGTTGCCGGGACCGAACGACTGAGAAGCTTTTTGGGACCGAACGACTTAAAAACTTGTCGGGACCGAACGGCTGAGAGACTTTTTCCCGCATGCTGACCGTTCAGTTCCTTAGGGTCGTGTGCCGTCCTAACCGATCGGTCGACTATGAGCCCATAGTAACAACCAAAAATAACATTTAATCATACACATTTTTGTTTTTGTAAAATTACCACGGATAAAATTATTTATTCATCAAATTGTTGCCTATACAGCAAAAGAACACTTTTTAGAAAACAGTTTCTTATTCTTTCTTTCTAATTTGCAGAAACAGATCTTGAAAACTTATTTTCATGTTTTATTAATTTATTTAAAATTAATAATTAGTAACCATGAGAGAGTACGTCGAGTAGGAGGAAAACTATGAACCTAGTAAAAGAATGGACTTTAGGGACTGTTTTTACATATAATTGTGTAGGATTAAGAGACACACTTTTCTATTGTCGGCTTCCTTATTCTCTGACCTTTGGACCCTTTTAGTCCAAACCGAGTGGGAGGATACCTACAAAAAGCACTACAACGCTCAAGTCATAGACTTTGCGTGATAATAGTGATAATATTCAATAGAGAGTAAGTACTCAGAATTAGTTATCTGACCTTCCTGTCAAACATATATTTATAAATATTAAAATAAAATTACCCTTAGACCTGACCCATTACCAATAAACGGTTAATATTTTTATTAACTGTCAATCAATTGTAACTACCTCAATGACTACCTTAACCGGTTAATATTTTGATTAACTGCCAATCAGTTAAGAGTTGTTAATTGTTTGTTTGCCCAGTCCATTGGTCCAATAATAATAACTTCAGTGCTGGTCCAACATCAATAACTTAAGTGTTGGCCCAACATCAATAATTTAAGCGCTGACCCAACATTTAATCTGCCTGACTGCTGACCGAATGAATAGACCGAACGGTTACGAATGTTAACTGTTCGGCCTATCTTTTATACCATATATATGCCTCCCAAGTCCGAGTTAACCATTCGACCTTAACCAAGGTTAAGTATATGACTTATAATAGGAATAAGTATTGAGGTTTGGGACTGTAGCCGCTCTTGCAGAAAGAAGAGAACTATGCATTGTTGGATTAAGATCCTGCACTTCTCTCTACGCAATCCACTCCAATGGGTGGTTGACCTGGACATCAATCGCATATTTATAGGGCTTGTGGCAGGTAAGCCCATTGATTAACCATTAATGCGAGATATTTTTAGGCAATCAAACCCAATAATAAAATATTAATACCGTATATTTGTAAAGCGTAAGGCAATCTGACCCAATAATATCGGTTAACTGCCCATAAATGACCATTAGACTTTAATTACCTAAAACGGCCGCACCGAGCGGCAAACTCTAGGAGTTCTCTTTAGAACTTTTTCCTACTTTGAGCAGTAGATGCTATGAGTTATCTTTGGAACTTTTCCATTTGAAAATTTTTTCTAGGCCAAGCGACAGTTGATGAGAGTTTTTTTAAAACTTTTTCGTGTGTTGATAGGAGTTCTAGAACTTTTTCCCATGTTGAGCGGAGACACTAGATGTTCCATTTGGAACTCTTTCTAGGTTGAGTGACGGTTGATGGGAGTTCTTTTATAACTTTTTCTTATATTAATAGGAGTTCCTTTTAGATCTTTTTCTCATGTTGAACACCAGACGTTAGGATCTTGTTATCTACACTAAAGAAAAATAATAATTCAAATTCCAACTTATAAGAAAAAATGTAGCCAGTTAAATTAATATCAAAATAGTTTAGACTATAAAACCGGATGGTTGGACAATGTTTGGAAACCAAAATTAATAAAGCGAATATGTCACGAGTGAGCTGTTGGTGCTTTAGTGTCTTACGACAGACGGGGAGAAAGACCTCGGTCTGATAGGACATTAGACAAATCACGCATACACCGTATACTCCTCCATCTTCCTCCATTTTCATTTTGAATCTGTTCTTCAGACGTGTTGCAGTGCACAAACAAACGTTCAAACCCGTAATCCTAAATAATCCTAACCCGTAATCCTAAATAACCCTAAATAAGCCGTCTAATAAAGCCCTTTCTGCAGTAGTATATAGACGTCCAAGAGGTTCACAGCGGACGTCTATATAGACATCCGGGCTGACACAGCGGACGTCCATATAGACGTCCGGCCGAACACAACGGACGTCCATAGAGACGTCCGACCTGACACAACGGACGTCTACATAGACGTCACCCGAATAGACGTCCGTTGGAGGTCGAACGTTAAAAGGCCTAAAGAACGGACGTCTATGCCCGTTTCTGCACTAGTGATAGAGACTTTTAGAAGCAGCTGACTTATTGAAGTGGGTGCACCCACATTTGTTTAGAAGAATGAACCGGAAGAGGACTGATCTAATCCAAAAGGAAGCTTTATCCGCTTACGCTTTAAAACCCAGTTCCTGTTCAGCATTTGTGATTTGTATGCCGGATCTTGTCATCCTTCTCGCTCATCTTGAACAAGAGAACATTCCTGACACCCTCAGGCCGCAACATCAACTAAAATGTTTGGACAAGTATGAGAATACCATAAATGATATAAGTTTTCTGCTCCTCAAACTTTATATGAAAAAGAAAAGAACACTTCAATCTATATGGCAAGAAATTCACTAACAGAAAAGTGGACAACCCAGTAATATATAAAGGAATCTGCAAATCAAAGGCAAATAAAAAAGAAGTGGCGTCTGTAAGTTGAAGACCACAGGGAACGGGCCCATGGCAAATGTACTACATGGCAGACTGGTCGACTAATGGACCGAGCGGGCAGCTAATAAATCGTTAATCATGAACCATTTGGCCTGCTGAGAAAATTGTCCCTTCGAGTCCTTGTTCGATTTCTCAGCAAGGTGACGTAAACCATAACTATGGTAGCATTTCTCCAATATATTAGACAGTGAACTTTTTTGGTCATCTTGAAAATCTGCAACAAATGTGATCTGCTTAGATGTTAATGTAGCTAATTTCAGTTCCTCCAGGAACCAGCACCAGTTGTCTTCAGTCTCGGTGTCTACAACTGCAAAGGCTTTGGCCCACACCGGTGATGGTATTTTTCCACTGCTGTGCAGCTTTACGATGACTGTCATCACTACCCCATAACAAATAGAACGTGAAGAGACATCATTAGATACGTCAAACTCTACTTGATCAATGCATTGGTCAGCATCAACAATTACCTCAATAGGAGCAACGACAGGAACAGCGGCTTGGCTTCCGACACAGTTGTCCTGCTCAACCTGAAAATCGAGTTTGTGCAAAGAAAGAAAGCGGTTCATCAAGGTGAACCTGAATAGATTTATCAAAACAGAAAGAACCTCATTAGAAGAAGTTGTTATCATAGTTGAAAACAAGTCAACGGGAAGTGTCCAGGAAGCATGGACCCAAACATTCTTGTGTCTACAGCCACTGAAAGTGTATTTAAATTTAGGGAAAATCTGGTTACCCACTTTTATAATTATAATGGCAAATTTGAAGAGGTGAAACATCATGGAATATGAATATTCTCCATAATAGTGCTGTATATATAAGAAGATGACAGAATAACTTTCCAGCAGTTATCAGCATTTTCTAACTGATATCACACTTCACCTGATAACTCAAGAAGAAAAGAAAAAGACATCTACATAATGTGATTATTATTTAACCCTAATGAAGAAACTCTCAAGGATCTTTGCAGGATACATAAACTATATCAGGAACTGAAAAATCTTGCATTGCTTCAATACATCAGTCGTTTTATATGAGAAACACGAGGCATCAAAATATAAGTTGGTGTCAACATTTACATATTATTCTCTCTGCTTTGTAGGGAGCTAATAGAGTGTAGTTGTCCATGTGTTGTGGAACATTTGAAACCATCAGACAGAGTCAACCAGGTCACAGAGAGAAGGATTATTCTCTTCGATGTTGACATTAACAAAAGAAATATGCAACATTTTTGTCATTTTGATGATAGCATATCATTCCATTAATCACTTCTGCAAACTCATTTTTTTTACAGAAAATGTTGGTGAGTACGAAACTCATGAAATCTTGGCCATTATCAAAACGACACCACTCAGAAGTGCAAATTCTCCGTTTTTACCATGTTTCCCTTTTTTCCTTTTTTTTAGCCCACAACTATACACTTTTCCATAATTCAAAAGATGGTCGAACATTGAATATAAATATTTTTTTTATAAGATTTAATTCTTACAGTAAGAAATAAAATTTAACCGTTTACAGAAATTAATCATTCCTCACTACACCAAATCCATATATTTGTACTCTTTTACGAGAGCTTTTGTATCCTGCAACTATTAGATTTGATAAAAATAAATAAATAATATTTGTGCAAAATAAATCTTTAATCATATATGTATGTCGGGTGCCTCATTGGATCTTGCTCCTGGATAAAGCAATCTTGAATAACATGACCAACTAGCTTTTATCTTCGTGGAAAGCACCTATTAAACAGAGAAAAACCAACGTTTTCTCTTTCTTGAACTTATTAATTAAATAATTAATATGATATATGCATCTTACCGAAACTCCCTCCTTTTGGACATAAATATATAGCTTTAATACTTATCAGTTCATTTATTCGTCTCCAAGTAGCGATGCGGACACTGAGCATGGTTCCTAGTGGTAAAAAAGGAGATGCCGCTAATAGTAATAATATTACTCATAATTATTTATCTGATCTTCCTCTCAAATATATATATATATAAATATTAAAATAAATTTACTTTATGTCTCACTCGTTATTCATAAAGAGTTAATATTTTTATTAACTGCCAATCAGTTATAACTATTTTAATGGCTATGGTTCATATTTTTATTAACTACTAATCAGTTAAGAGTTAACTGTTTGTTTGACCAGTCCATCATGCTCTATACTATACAGGGACCATGACAATTTCTCTTTAATTGTGTCCTTGCATTAAAGAAGTAAAAAATGTGTTTAAGGAATGGTACAGAGAGGTATTGTTCTTCCATTTGCTATTTGCTTTTTGATGCTTATACTTGTTGTCCATGACAGGGGAAATGAATCATAGTTTCTATTCAGACCATCACGAGTTTGTGGTCAAATTGCTTAGGTGTCTGTATTTGTTTTGCATGTTTCACACCAATACACTGGAACTTCGTGTCGTCTGTTGTTCTTGTGTACTTTCACATACAGACAATTTGGCTACAAGGTTCAATCAAGTTATTCCAAATCCATTTTATGCAGGACTTTGAAAAGACATGCATTCGAGATAGAAAAAGATGTGCCTTTGAAGAATTAAACTTGTTCTTTTAAGAAATGGAAGTTAAGTTCTTTATTGCACGTCAAAAATGATTTGTTTAGATAAAATTCAGAAAATAACGCTCATAATAATAACTATTTGAGGCGTGGAATTTGATAACATACTAACACACATGTAACAGACATTCAATTATACAATAACTTTTGATTATGATAGGCTTGATTTTTGTTCTGACTTTTTTTTTTATTTTGTTGCTTCGGGTTTTTATTTTCTTTGCATTGATTCTTTGTGATGGACTTCTTTTTATTTTCATTTGAAGGTAAAGAGATGGAAGAAATTATAAGTAACGAGGCTTTTTTTCATTTGAAAATGTTAGTGACTTCTTTTTAAATATTGTTGAACAATTTAATCTATGAATTGATTTGCTTGCATTTGGTCGGGTGAACTTCTAAGGATTTACACATAAATTGAATGGACAAGATGGTAAAACAAAAAAAAAACTATAAAAGAAATCTAGCTTTTTATGATATAGTTTACATTAACTATCATAGAAGCTTTTTACACCTACCATGACTTAAACAAAAATTTGTCATAATAAGTTTAACTTATAATGATAGCTAGTCAAAAGCACATCATAATAGTTTAACATATTATGAAAAGTAATCGAAAGTAAGTTATAGTAAGTTAGACGTATTATGACAAGTAATTAAAAGTATGTCATAGTAAGCTAAACGTAGTATGATCTTTAATCCTTTTTTTAACCAATTTTTTTAAATTAGAAATAAAAACTTTGAGTTCACTAATAACCCTTTCTTGTTCTTTTACAACACATATAAGGTGTTCCTGTTTTCTATTATGTTTTCTATTCTGTTTCTTAAATCTCACATATATTTCTCAAATGCTACTTTGACAATAGGATAACACAATTCTTCTTTCAACACACCAACATCAACAACCTTAACAATAACGAAACAATTCATTAAAATAATAAAATTTTATAAAATATGCACTACAAAGAATATAAAAAAAGAAAACAATTACTCATTGCAACATTTTTCAAAGCACTCTTGATAAAATTGTCACATACTTTTTCATTAATTTAATGCAACACTCTAGGAAATTTAGTTATTTGGGAAATATTCCTTTGGTTGAAAGCATAAAATAATCACAAAAACATAACTGAAACATTAACAAAACCACAAACTAGTCATATACCATAATACAATATAAACAATATCCATTTTAATCACGAGTACATAGACATCATTTACCTGCAAGAGGTAAATGCATCCAACAACATGGAAGTGAGTTCTCTTTTTTTCATTCTTCAATGCTATTGAAGCACTACACAAACTACCCACCAAAGATTCAGATTAAATTACTCAAATTATATTTATCAACACACCTGAAATCGTCAAGAATGTTAAAAAGAATAGAAAATATTATTCTATTACGATTTGACAACAAAAACTTATATATCCCTAACAAAATATAAATGTTGCAAAAATGTTCTATAAGAAAATTTACATGTTCTTGCAACAAAAATTCATATATGACATTAACATAAACTTTTTTCACCACTAAAGTACTTCCTACACTCACTATATACATCAACCTCATTTAAATCAATTTTTTTCTCCAACCACACTCAACCTTAACCCTAAGCATACATCTAATACATTAAATTCAACAACTTTGTCCTCGAAACAAAACTCACCTCTCCTTTCAACCCATCTATCACATAACTCAAATAACACATTCCTACCAATCTTAACCAAATCATGCAACCTTGTCAACCCACGCAAAGGGTATTTTGAATAAAAGCTTCATGTTCTATACTTAACATTTCATTCAAAGCACCTAGTAACTTCGTTTTGCAGGAATGGTGAAAATACAACTACAGAAGCAAAACTCCTTATAAGTCATATACACAAATCACCAAAATTGTTAATACTACCATACAAACACACGTACCTTGTTACCTTCACTACATTGCGCAAGTTCACGACCTTTGTCCATTTCAATCAAAATACCAAAATCCAACCACAACAAACATAGATCCAACCCTCCTAAGAATACCTTTTCCATTGTAAAATGGAACAAAACAGAGAAGAGACAACTCCAAAAATAGAGAATGAAATCGAAAATAAAGGCTTAAAACAAACGCAACAGGTCTAACAACACATAGTGCTTGAATGATGGTTCTCACAGATGGTGAAGATGAACACCAAGCACGAAAGGAAGAAGAAACACAAAACAAGAAAAGGTTTTGCACTGAACCATGTTAGGAAACCTCAGTTTTACAAACGTAAGAACCACAACACCAAATTTTCAAAGACCAACGCCACTACTTTCCATTTCCGCATCAACGAAAAATTATTCAAAAAATGATATTATGTGGACCAATGAGATTTCGACACATGATAATGTCAAAAAGTTGTTAAAAATGGATGTCAATATATCATTTTCCTTTTCCAAACATCTACTTAAACAACAGTTATAAAACATTGAAAGCATTTACGATACAAAATCTATCAACATCTTTGTTGTACAACATGATACAAACCATTGATGACACTTCTAGTTAACATATGTCCTGTTAGTTTCATTTTCATGGTCAACATTGTCCACCTTCGCCCATCTACTAATACACTTTTGAGCAATAGTAACCTGCACAGAATGTTACTATCATGTTCAATTAAACCATTTGGGTAAACAAATCAAACATTTATTCAATAAAATCTCTTACCTTATATTGTAAACTATTGACGATCAGCTGAGAGTAATTACACGTTAAGGGATGATTTTAGAATCTAGGGTTTTATTTTAGTCCATTCATTTGATGGTCCATTAAAAGAGAGTTTTTTTAGGAATGGATTGGTACCTGCCATAGATTTTGTCGTACCTGGCTCTTCGTCAAGTGCACTGTACACCGCCGTCGTAGCTGCTACGAATTTAATATTCTTAATTGTTGTGAACATTTACGAAACATTAGTGTTCAAGGTATAGATGTTTCAGGTTTACTAGCTTCTGCTAGTTGCTAACAGAAGTGTTCAATTCATTCATAATGTTCTTCAACTATCCACTGCATTTTTAACTGATACCATCAACGACTATACTATTTAGGTTCACTATCTTTGCTATATTAAAATGTTTGGTGCAACCAATATTATAAGACGTTTTAAGTACAATGTTTCAATTAATAACTTCAACTGCAGCCAGCTATCTTCATAAAATCAGTTGCTAGGAAGCACTCTTCGCAAAAGCCATTTCACATGTGTATTATTTTCTACCTGCAAATTACGAATCCAAAAATGTATATAGCCAAACACGTCCAATCTTCATTTAATAAATTTCAAGTTCTATCTGCTCTTGGCTCGACAACCACTATTTTGGCTCCAATCTTAATGGCTCTCACTCTTAATTACCCTTGATTACAGACTGTCAGCGTTTTAAATTACAAATAGACAAATAACTTAAAATGTTTGGTCTCTGTCTGTTCGTTACACTTACATGTAAAAGCATAACAAAAACGTTGAACTTTCATAATGACCTTTCAACCACATAACAGCAATGAAATAAATCACTAGCTACCATTGTTAACAATTCTCATACTGTAACAGACGAACAATGACCAAAATCGGTGATTATTTGTGTTAATGGCATGTGTATTATCATTGAAGGACACTTTAATTAGTAGTTTACCTTCTCTTAAAAGCATTAATCTATACATAGTTATAATTCTCACTATGCTTAAACCAAGACACGGTTATTATGAGCAACTCTGTGGCAGCTGATTGAATTGGTGTCCAAATTTTGCTGACAACACCAGACCTACTGATATGTTTAAAAACAGAAATACTTTTAATTAAAAGGACAAACAACTCAAGAACTTGTCTGATAAAAAAAGGGATAAACAACATTCTTTTATAAGTTACGTGTGTTGTTGATTCTTGTAACAATTGTAAGGATGTCACGTCAACTTTTACTACATTTATATTCTAAATTTTCTTGACTTTTATGGAGTCGGTGATGAACTTATATGGAAAATTAGTAAGTTCCGGACCTGAAGTCCAGCTTGTTTATCTCTGGAAATTATTTATTAGATATTATATTAATCTTGTTTTTTAGTCATAATAATAATAGCCATGAAAGATTGAATTTCACCGTTATTTCCATTAAGGTGTGAAATTGAGTTTAGCTATTATTGGTATAAAGATCTTATCGGTGAGATTAGAAAGTTGTTGTTTCAGTGACATAAAACTTCAAACACCCAACTCATCCAAACCTTTTTAAAATATCAAGAAGAAAAAATATAAGCAAATGCACACAAATGGAAGGGGCTGACCCACAAATTCTGAGGAATGCACAAATAACATAATGCAGTTCAATCATTGGCCCTTTTGAAATTATTACGTGCAATGTTTGTACTATCATATAAGTGCATTTTCTGAAATTTACCTTTATGTTCACACTTAGATATCTTTTTATATAGTAGTTAACGCGTAGAGAGAAAATCTTAAATACAAGAAAATTCACAAAAAAATTCATTTATGTAGGAATAAATTCTCTTAATACATTACACCAGACATATTAATTGATCAGCCCATGCTGATTTTATGGAATTATAGGGTATTTGGAAGAAACACTGACATCTCATAGTACTTATATAAGCAAGATATCTCCAAGCTTCTGTCTAAAAAACAAAAGTTGAATATTACTCTTATTTAGTAATAGATGATGTAAACTCCTAAATCATTCTCTGTATAAAAAATATTTGTCTAGTTACTTATATCAAATAAATGTTTTCTTTTCAAAATATATGTTTGGTGTAAATAATATATGGATTCAAATCCCGAGTTTACTCATTAAAATAATAAATTTGATGACATTCAAGCACACATCACTAATAGTGAGAAAACAAATATATTGTGTTATTTATATTGTTGTGTAAGTGTACTTTGTTGACTTGGAAGTTTAATTTGTGATTTTAAAATATAATAATTAAGCTATCATCGTTTAAAATATCAAAATTTATCATAATTTGAATCTTAATTAAAATTTTAATAAAAATATTGGGTAAAAATAAGTGATATTGCTATAATTATCGATAAGTTCTTTTTATTTGAATGGAACTCTATTTAAATCTTGAAACATTTAAATAAATTATTAAAGATGAAAAAAATTTAAAATTTAATTAAATTTAATTATTTTAAAATTTTACTATTTTTAATTAATTATTTATTAAAAAAATTATTTTATTAAGTGTTTAAAATATTTTATTATTTTTGGTTAAGTACTTACCTATTAGTTTTGTCGTCAATAGAATATACGTAATTGTTATTTCCGTCTTTCCATCTTCAACCTAATCATAGACGCATCTCCAACTTAATCAATGTCGCGGGCTTTCCTTCTTTAACCATATCAATAAAATTAATTCAAAATGTTATAAGATTGCAAACAAATTAGTTAGATTTGTTTCAAATATATGGCTATGCATAAAAACTTACTTGTTAGAATTGTAAACAAGGGTAATGATATTTTTACACTTATTCAACATTATGTTTTAATTATACACTTATTCAAAACAATATTTTTATTTTAAAATATGAAGTAAATTAAGATAAATCAAGTAGAATAATTAAAATACTAATATTTTATTAAGTATTTAAATAGGTGTAAAAAGATTAAAAGGTGAATTTTTATAAATTTTTTGTAAAAAATTCCCGTTAGCTGTGTATTATCACTCGATCTAGTTGTTATATCCAAAATGGAAATGGTAATAGAAAAGTCATTTAGATATCAAAACATTTATTTTCCACATTTGCTTTTCCCTCCATTGGAGATATACTTTTCCAAGTCAACAAAGGATGGAGGATGCATAGCATTTCTCAGCCAACAAATTTTGACTTCTTTTATTAATAAGTTTTAAAAAAATATTTTCTTACCTTTTTAATTTGTAAAAGAAATAGCCATAGAAGAATAATAGATAATAACTATTTTTTATTAAAAAAGAAGTAAAAATTAAACATTAGAAAGCAAAAGAATTTTGGGAAAGCATTTTCTAGTTTTTGCTTTCTAATTTGCGAAAACAGATCTTGAAAGCTTATTTTGATGTTTTATTAATTTATTTAAAATTAATAATTAGTACCAGTGAGAGGAGTAGGAGGAAAGAGGACCACTAGTTTTGATTTAAGAGTTACTATTGATGAAGGAAAATAGTTTGCACCACACAATTACCTATTTTCCAAACATCTACCTAAACAACAGCTATAAAACATTAAAAACATTAAAAGCATTAAAAACAATACAAAACCTATCAACATCTTTGTTGTATAACAAGATGGTACGACACTTCAAATAATTTAGCTAACATATGTTCTCTCAGTTTCATTTTCTTGGTCAGCACTGTTCACCTTCGTCCATCTGTTAATACGCTTTTGAGCAATGGTAACCTGCACAGAATGTTACTATCATGTTCAACTAAAGCATGGGGTAAGCAAATCAAGCATTTATTCAATAAGATCTCTTAGCTTCAACAACCTATTTAACCATAAAACTTGTTAAATAGGTTGAAAAGTGCTGATTTTGATTTCTTTCTTCTGCAAGTACTTTAGAGATGTGTATAAGCCAAATGCATACCTGCTCATCCCAATCAGTTTTGTATGTGATTACAGTTAGCACTACTGTTTGAATGAATGTTCCAAACAACATTCCAATCCAGATTCCCTGAAAAAGTGTGTTCAATCCATCAAGCAGCATAAACATGATTAATAGGTTATGAGCAGCAAAAGATAGGTGAATGAGCACGTACCTTGACTTGCAGATCGAGAAAGTTACCAAGTACAATACCTACAGGAATACCTATGATGTAATAACACCCCAGATTCACATATGCTACAATGCTTTGCCACCCTGCTCCTATAGCCACTCCTGTTGAAATCACAAATCTCACTTCAGAACTGTATCCACATTGGCACTTACAAGGATTCAAATCTTAAATCTATTTAAGTAACAAGAAAGAGGAAATGGTGTCAAAAACTACCTGAGAGTACAGGTTGAACACTGTTTAGTAAAATAGAGATTGATAACAAAGGTGACAAATCCCCAACAGCAACGGCCACGTCTTTATCTGTGGTAAATATATAAGCTAGTCTTTCTCTGAAAAATAAGAAGAATAAGAACAGAAAGAATCCGATGGCCAATGATGTGAGCACGGACACAACTATTGAGAACTTTGCAGCTTTGGCACTTCCTTTTCCAAGTTCGTTTGCTACTCGAACACTGCAAAAACAAAGTTACAAGCCAAGTTTTCAGGGTAATTTTACAACAGCTGAAAAATAAAATAAAATGGAAGGCTGAGGTTTATATGAACAACAGTGACCACTGACTGCAACGTTAGAAAGGAGAACAGCACCATTACCTTGCTGCAGCCATAAAACCGAGTGCTATCATCATTTCCCATCCATTGATGTTGAGACTGTAAACAGTGAAGTTTCATCATTAGCAGTGAAGAGAAAAAGTTCTTCCATTAAGCTAATACCTCTCCCAATATAATGTAGAAACACTATTTGAAATTTAATACAAATAAATTGTTCCAGTGCATTACCATATGGATAGAGCATCAATTGCAACCTCTGCATTTTTCATGTTACCGGTCAAAAGAACTAGTATGGTGTTGTACCAGAGCTCAAGACTGTAAAAATATACAACAGTTTAACGTTAGTTCACGATGAATAACATAGTACGTTAGAAACAGTTTAACATCTTTCTTTCACACCCTTTTATTACACTGTCGGTGTAAAACATCAATGGGACAAGAGAATAAACAGGTGTCTTTTGAATGATACGGCAAAATTTGCACTTGAAAGGATATTAATGACAAATCAAAGATTGATACTCAAAGGAAATGGGAAGTAAGCCTGGGATTCAGAAAGTAAATTGAAACTATCAAACGAAGATAGCATTGTTCAACTTTAAAGTCAGACTTACGACATTGAAAAGAACTGAACCCAATTGAGAAGAAAGCTCACCATAGCATGGCACCGGCAGAAAGGGACATCTTGACAACAGGCCAGAGGTCTTTGAATGCCAGAAAGGAGAAACCTTTCCATGTATCAGAGCACCACCCGCATGTCACAAATATGAGTTGACCAACGTTGGGAATCCAGTATGCCAAAATTGTTGAAATCATTGCACCAGGAAGCCCAAAATTGAAGTTCATTGTCAAAAGCCAGGAGAGAAACACATGAATCACTATCGAGAATGCTGCCAAGAATGCAATGATGACATTCTTGCTCTGAGATTGCAGGAAAGTCTGACAAGTGAATGAGATAATGAAGGCAAACATGATAGGAATTGACCAAATAGAAATGGTTCCTGCCACTTGTGCTATGCTTTCATCTTGGCCTAAGAGCGTTAAAAGTGGGCTTGTGAAGACGAATACCGGAAGAAGACACAGTGCAGTTATGAACAAAACTATCCATGATCTTTGGAGATACACTCCCATCATGCTGTATTCTTTTGCACCAAATGCTTGCCCACAAAGTGTTGACAATGCACTCGCCATCCCTAGCTGCAATATCATTATACAAACAAGAAATTCGAGTCATTGATAAGTGCAATTGCAACACAACCCCAATAGGTTGTCAAAAAATATTCATATCTGCACACCATATATAAGTTAGGCATAATTAAATAAACAAAAAAAAACATAAACACCCAGAAAGTAACAATTTTAAATACAGCTACAGTATATTCCACTTTACAATCCATGTTTCTCATGTTACCCTGGTTCAACCAATCACAAAAATCCAATCTATAACACCCAAAGAATCTGTTCTCTGATTAATAACCAATAAACAATGAAAGTATTGAACTTTTCAACAATAGACGAACAGATCTCTGCTTCTGAGTCACAATACAGTAGCACGGAACACCCTGTGTTTTGATGTTATAAAAATAAAGATAATCAGATGAACACGTTTCACCACCAACATGTCCCTTCCTTTCTCCGCTCCTGCATGAAAAGCTATAAAACACTATATATATTATTAATACTTTGCAAAGCTAGAGAGAAAACAAAGAAACATACACTCGGAAGATTGTAAGACAAAAAACACCAAACTTTTTCAACTTTTTTGCAATACTCATAATTAAAATAAAAGAAAAAAATTGGAAAGGTTAGATGAAGAAGGAAAAACGTACGAGAACCCCATTGGCGAACCTAATGAGAACGGTGTAGACGAGAGCAAAAGCAGCCAATTCCCTTGAGCCAATATGGCCAACGAAAGATTGGCTTATAACATTGAGACCAAAGGTGGAGAACCTGGTGCATATGGCTGGTGCTGCCACTATCCACATCATCTTGCTCTCAATCCAGAACCTCTTCCACAACGATAACTCCTCTTCCTCTTCATCTTTTCTTCTCTCTTTGCTCAACAGCTTCTGCCTTAGATCCCCCTCCATTATTTACCCTTTCAGTTTTTCTCGCTTGCCCCACAACCCAGAACTATTCGTTCTGGTGAAAGACAGAAGATAAAGAGAAAAAAGAAAGAGAAAGAGAAAACCTTTGCAACGAGAACGAAGAATCCATGTTCAATTAATAACTCCGTCTAGTTTGATTGTGACCCACTACGAAGTCCCGCGTACGTTGCTAAAAAACACCGAATCTGTGGAAGGAAAACGCGAACTGTTTTAGTACTCCATTTTTTTCTAAAGTTTATAATTATTAATTATTTTACCGCTTTATTTATTGTATCTATCTACAATAATTAATTACTATTAATCATCGTTAAAATTAAGTTTAAGATGTGATTTTTTTCTTTTTCTCGTAGAAAAAAGTTATTATATAAAATACTGTCCCAAATCAAATCATACTTCTTATCACAGGTATTATCTCAATCAAATCTTATTTCAAAACAAAAATACAATTTTTCAACTGCTACCATAGACAACCCTCTCACCCAAGCATGTCGCTTCATTCACGGATAACTCACATTTATAATATCATAAAAAAAATAATATAAATATGAAATATTTAACTCAATAAGATAAGATAATATAATCAAAGTGTCGGCGCGAAGATTCACATTTTTTTTTCAATTTCAATAGTTAAATATTGGGCGGGGGAACGAGAACATAAATGGTAAAAAAGTAAATAAAATATTTAAAAATTAAATAAATAATAACTAGAGTAGTAAAAAATTAATGTTGTATTTAATTTTGAAAATTGTAATTAAATAAAAGTTTAATACAGTATTAATGTTATATAAAGCAATTAATGTTCTAATATGTATACACATCAATATTGACTTTTGTAGTTTTTGAGTAAACATTGAATACTTTTTTTCAATTAAAAAATATATAATTAAGAAATGAAGATAAAGAGAAAAAGTATTTGATTAGTGTGAGATGTGGTGAAAAATGGTGGCGTGTGCGAGGAATACTTAGGAACATGAAATCAGGAGTTATGTCATAGATATGAGGGGCGGCTGAGGAATTTCATAGCATTCTTACCCTGTTTGGTGTTTTTTGTATCTTTGTTGGATATAACTATTCGTTTTTGCCACCACTTCTTCTGATTATAATATTAATTAATGTGTAAATCAAGAAAAGGGAATTTTTGGCTGAGTATTGATACACGCACACCAACCTTTTATTTTAATCACTCCCTTAACGTGGCAAATTTGGTTACTGTGTGGGTAAAAATATTATGTCGTTTCCAATACATCAATTGGATAGTCCAAAAGTTCAGTGGAAATCTTCTCCAAAACATAGGAATGTGACAAAACAAGGTTTTGAGGACACGTTTTCATATTAGCAACCACATTTTAAGATAAAAATGTACGGTAACAGCTCGAATCTAAACCACCAGAAGCAATAATCCAAAGTAATGTTTTTGTGTGGACAGTTCCTTTTCGGCATATATGAGTTATGATTTTGTCTTGTACAATTTTATTATACACTGTTGGTTATTTTCTATTACAGTTTGTGTTTTATGCGCAGGTAATTTATAAAACTTTCTTTCTCAGTCATTATTTTGCTGAAATTCAATTTGTGATTTTAGTTGTAGTATTAATGGTTGCATCGGATGTTAATTGTAAGATTAAAAGTTACTATTCACTGTTAGAGTGTAACTCTATTTATTATTATTTAATATTATTACAGTGTAAACATTACTTAATTTTTCTTACAAGACAATAATTTATGTCATTTTGCTAATTTTTTTTAAATCAAATTTAGATTTTCAAAATCTTCTTTTAAATTGTTTTAATTGTTTTTTTTTCAATGTATAGATTCTATTTTCAAAACCTTTTAACCAGTTGATTAACGCAACAAGTTTGTTAGTTTTATTATACAATTCTTCAATTGACTATAATCATTCTTATCTTTTGAGTACATAGAATTTGTCTACATAGAATTTGTCTGATTAAATTATTCATATAATATAAAGCATTGACATTAGTAGGAAATGTTGGTTTTTGTCTTTTCATAATTTATATATGGTGTTTTATTAAAGATAGATTTAATGTAAATTCTATTATGAAAATAACATGTGATGTTGACCACTTTTGTCCAAAAGTGCTTAAAAGAGTTAAAAGTGTTTACCATTATTTTGTCCATTTTTTTTTTGTAAAGATCCATTTTTTCTTTCAATGATTTCATTTTGTTGTGGAGACCTTGGAATTGAGAAATTGTTCCTCATGTCAGAGTTTTTGCAAAATTTTTGAAAAAACTCCTTTTTGAATTCTCTTCCATGATCACTTCGGATAAACATGATTTTTAAATTTTTTTTGATTTCTATCCTTTTACAAAGTTTGCAAAAGAATCAAACACCTCATCCTTGTGAGTCAAAAATAGAACACATGTCCACCTAGAAAATTTGTCTACTACTATTAGTCCATAACGATTACCACTCATTGAAACTAACTTTCCAAACCTTGAAATCATTTGAAACCATATACATATTCATTCACTTTCGCATTTCATACCAACATATTGAAACTAATAATAAAATTTTCTAGGATCATAAAAGAGCAATGAAAAACATAAATCATATCTATATAAGTAAATTTGGTTTAGTTTAGTCACAATTTCAAATTATTGGTACTAATAATCGATTAGATTGGTAATCTAATTTGTTAAGGCAAACCAAAAGTTACATAAAGCAAAACAGGACAAAGTTGTATATTTTAATCTATCATGCTACTGGCATAATCGATTAAACTAAAGTGTCTGTTTTAATTTATTAAGTTAGTAGCATAATCGATTATGTTGAAGTGTCTGTTTTAATCAATTAAGTTAATAGAATAATTGATTAAAAACAAAAATTATGGTCAAATCAATTTTTATGACTTTGAGCACTTTCCCCACAATTTTAATTGATCATTAGGACCTTTTAGACACTAAGAAACACCAGAAAACACTACTATAACTCCAAATTGCTACTCCAAACCAGAAATCATCCCTCTAAGCTACCCCAAAACCAATTCTACACTTTTCAATACCATATCAGTCCACCAACTGCATAACCAAGTATAAATACAATTGCTAGCACACCTCAACACCTTAAATTACTCACAACCCTTATATTTCAAGTTCTCACTGTGTAAGAACTCACCCTAAGATGACCCTAACAGTTCTACACCATAGTTTTCTCATTTAAAAGCCTAAACAAGTCATAATAGATCTAATAGTAGACCTTTAACTTCCTAAAACAATTTACACTCCTTGCTTCAAAATCCCATTAATCAAAACATTTCTTTTACACTAGAAACACACTAAAACCATCCTAATAAACTATCTCTTTGTTCCATATCAATTTGCACTCAAAGAATACTTTTAACAAGTCTTAAATAACAATATACCAGTACTAAACCAGTTACTTCCTCACTCCAACACCTATCTCTCAAACTCACCCATCAAAACATCTATTTTTTACTTTTAAAACCAAAAAAAATTACTCTTATTTACTTTAAACACTTTAAATTCAGTTTCAAACCATAATACAACTTTACCATACAGTAATGACAACAAAAGCATTACAATCACACCATACCAAACATTCAAACATCACACAATCATTGTTAATCATCTATACACCAAGAATATTGGTACAAACATAACAATTTCACTTAAATCGCATTATCATCCATAGAGATACTAAATTTAAATCACAAACATAAATCTAAGACTAGGTCTAGCTTCCCTTATCTAATAAGAAACTATCAACTCTAGAAACGTCTCCCCGGTTGTTTGGAACGCAAGGAAATTCTATAAACACCTACGAAACACCGAATTGAAAACAGAAAGAGTCCCTAGGAACTTAAATTAATCTAGAACATGTGGAAGAAGCAAGATTACGCATGGAACGACAAAAGAGGAAAAATGAGTCAAAACTTACTTGTTTTAGGATAAAATTTGATCGGATAGATGTGGAGATAACTCAACTGTTATCTCCTAAGAACTTTCTGATCGTCAAACAAATGATCAAAAGGATGAAAAATCTTAGAGAGATGTGAGAGAAGATTAAGAGAAAAAGTTTTAGAGGGATAAACAATATTTTAAGTAATGAGACGAGTTTAAGAAATTTTATTTATATTATTGAATTATTTTAAAATAAAATAATCAGTCTCATTATTTTAAAACACTTACCGACTCTAATACTAGATTATTAGAATATTTCAAACTAATAATAGTTTGAGTTACCTTATTAAATTCATCTTTACTACTTCTTTTTATCTTTTGAAAACAATTATAAATAACTTTTAAATTAATAAAAATTGAATTAATAACTATAATTATTTATTATTAATTTGAAAATATAAAAATCCTAAAATTTGATTTTCATATTAACCTTAATTTAATTTAATAATATATTTTTTTATATATTGTTTTATATATCTCAGTCTCTAAAAAATATTTCTGTTTTCGCGTGATCCAGAATATTTTTATTTTGGCACTTACTTTAGTTTAATATAGAAGTTACGAAAATTTTAAAATTATTTTTATTTACTTATTTAAAAAGAAATCTTTATAAGGTTGTATTGTATCTGCATTTATATATATAATCTGAAAGATAATGAGGACAATACCTCGAATTTTGGCGTTTGAGAAACGTTTCCTTCATTTTTTATTTTCTTCTGTTTGTGTTTAAGCAAGTAATGTGTGTTTCCGTTGTATGTTTGCGATATCAGGTTGCCGTCTGTTTTCATCATTGTTATGTGTTTTATAGTTTGAAGCAGTTAACTGAACTTCTAATAAAAATATTTAGTTTTTTTAAGTTGAACAGCAAAATTGTATAATTTAATTTTTAATAAAAATAGTTTAATTTTTATTATATAATATAGTATAGATAATTTATGATTTAGTACAATTAAGTTAATTATATTCACTCCTACGTGTGCCTTGGAGCAAAACTTGTATATTTTATTTTTAGTTGAGTTTTTTTTTTTATATTTTGACACCAGAATTTCATTTTGGGCCAGATTAAGAAGCCCATAACGTACAAAGATCAGACAGGGTCAGATTGGGTGAGATTTTGAGAGTCTCATTTCCTCTCTTTTGTTTTTCACCTTAGTTCCCTTCTCCCCTCCCTTTCTTTGTTTTTTTTGAAACCCTGGAAAGAAGAGAATCCAATGCTCCGAGAGAGTAAGGGAAATGGAGAAATTATGACAGCAATGTGCAGTTTCAAACAGTAATAGAGAAGAAGAATCCGAGGTTGGGGAATTGATTTCTAGGGTTCGGGAGTTTAATTTGGGATAATGGAGAGAGTCTATAAATAGGACGATCAAGAGAGGGTTAGAGATAAATTAAAGCAAGTGATTGTAGAAACTAAAGAGTAAAGAAAGGTGCGAGTAAGCAAGTGATTGGAGAAAACGTTTTGCGGAGAGGGCGAACACATTTTACAGGTATGGGAGCTATTATTTCCTTGTTTGGGTTAGACGTAATTGTATGAGGGGTTGGTGTTTTGTTGTGAATTGTTACTTCGGCATTTTTGGAATAAATTAGAGTTGTGTACAGTTTCAATTAGGAATATGGTGATATTGGGTCCGAATATTAATCTGTGCAGTATTCTGAGTTTATAAAATTTAATTGGTTGATATGTTGGATTGGAGTTCTTTTAGAATTGTAAAACTGGGAGCAGTCTGTTGGATATATATATATATATATATATATATATATATATATATATATATATATATATATATATATATATATATATATATATATATATATATATATATATATATATATATATATATATATATATATATATATATATTGGACTCGATAATAAGCTGGTAATTGGTGAGCGTTCTGTTATATACGTGCTAACTGAAATGTTTTATGGTCTGGAATGTTGTGGTTTAAGATGTAAATTATATGGTTGGTTTCGATGAAGAAGAATGAAAGGTGGTTGGGTCAAATTGGGGATTGGGTATTGCTTAATGATGAATTTTGAAATTGGATTAAGGGTGGAAAGAATGATGATATAAGTGTTAAATTAAGGATATTGTTTGGTCTGGAACGTGAAATGAATTAAAGATAGTAATCTATGCACCTATAATGGTTTGACAAAATGCAAGTCTTAAAGAGTTAGTGAAATCTTGTATATATTTTGCAATATTTATGTTTGTTAGATAAAACCAGGATGGGATAATTTATAATGGTTTGGCATTTGGAATCTTTTTTCTGGATGTACTGTTTGAACTAATTGAGAGCTAGGTTCTATTAATTGACGTAGGTTCTATTAATTGACGAAGGAAATCTGGTTTGAGTTGGATGGAAATAAAGTTAAAATTTGTATCTTTTGAGTTTAGAATATTGTATGATGGCTAGTGATTATTGAATTTGGTTTTAGTCTTAGTTGCTGTGCTGAAAAGATTGAATGTAACTAAGTAGGCAAATGTTGTAGTTGCAAGGGATATTTAGGAAATAAAGATGCAGAGAAGTTTCTGTAATATGGTCATGAGCATGTGGTTTTGGGGACTAAGTTAATATGTAGGAATGTTAAATACTGATGCATGAATGTATGGGTAATGGGGTTAAACCTATTTGTTAATTTGTTTGGACAATTTAATAAGAGAATGAAAGTTTAGGTTGAGATAGTTAACTGCTGTTAAGATCAATTCTAAATTTGTTCGTTCACGTGGGTTTGATTTAAGGTGTTTAGGGCTTTTAATCTGATGTTAGGGTGAATTGGTTCATGGTAGTTGAGTATGTTGCTTGTATCTAGGTTATTTTCAAGATGTGCAGATGTTAAAAAATGTACTGAGTTTTGTAATGTTTATATTTTGAATGGGAGTTGTGGTTTTGGAGAAATATAATGGGGAATAATTTGTTAAAGTTTAAGAAAAGTAAAAATATTAATTATGGTGACATGTCGTATAAAATGGTTGGATGTTTTGTTTATACTTTGTTCAGGTTTTTGTAGGCATAGGAAGTAAATAAGAGTGCTATGATCATTTTCGGTGCTCTGTTAATAAAATAGATTATTATATGCGTTAGAAAGATTAGTAAAGTAGTCAAGTCTGATTCAGTAATGATATAGTTTAATTTATATTGTGTATAATTATTAGTATTAGATGAACTTTAGGTATGCTGGATGTTTGATTAATTATGGGTTCTTTGTGATTAAATGATTTGTAATAGTATGGAATGGTTGAGTAGAAGTAATATAGATGCAGTTTATGGTATATATATGTACTATCATCACTAATGAGTCGGAGTTAGTTAATCTGGTGTCAGACTTTGTATGTATCTATGTATCAATTGAAATTATGATATTATATGGTATATGTTTTGATGAGTAAATGTTTAAAAAGGGTAAGGATAATTCTACTGGAGTCCGGGCTTCTGATTTGATTGGTAGAGATGATTTTGGGTTGAGTCTGACGAAGTGTTGGGGTTTCTGGTTGATGATTGGATGAAACTTTGAATCCTGGAGCTTTAAAAAGCTATTTAGTCTGATTTTGCCGAAGTTCATTTGTTCGTGGTTGGATTAATGTAGCATGATTTTCACTGTTATTGTGTTCTCTGCGTGATTGGGTTTGTGTGATTCTGGTTTTGTCTATCTGGTTGATGCGTATTACGGCCCTGGGGAGGCTCTGTTAGTGTGTTTATGATTTCTCCGTGCTTAAGGCGTTTCCAAACCATTTCTACTGCAGTTAAAAACTAAGAGGGGAGGAAGAATTGGAAAAAAAAAATATGACTTGAGAGTATTCCAAATGGTCATAATGTTCTTAACACCGAGTACATGTCTCTCGTGGATACAATGCCTATGTTAGCATACACGCTTTGTACACCTAGACACTCTTTTTGTTTCTTTGGATGTTGAGAAATTACCGATGGGATAAGGAAGCTGCAATGTCCAGTGATTGATTTGCAGGAGCCTCAGCAGCCACCCTAATTGAAATGCTTTTTGAGGTGGAGGTAGTAACTTACGTTGTAACAGAATATTCTATTCTGTTTTTTAATTTTCTAATTCTAAAAATATAAATAAAAGATGATTGAAACACTATTAATCATTAAATTTATGTTTGTGTTGAATAGGACGATAATGTTCCACTTAAGTTGGCTGAGGCTATACCTGAGATATTGTTCATGTTGACTCTTCAGGCCTTCATAGTTTGTGCTTTTAGAAGCGGTTGAGTGGGTTAAGGGATAAACTATTTAAACTTATTTTGTATTAAGCGTTGGACTTTTGGGGAGATGGAACATATACTTAATAGATCGTTCAACAAATTGTGTCAGTTTCTTTTGTTTTGCTAAGCTTGTATCCTTTTTGCAGAGCAAATTTTCTGGCTTATTCTGCATACCATGGGAACCAGAGGAGTAATTGGGGACAAGTGGTCCATGAGAATTCTTTGGGCTTGTGCTATTGGAAGTGCTGTGGGTAAGTATTTTGAACCCTAGGGCTTGTGCTATTTCTTTTCTCATTGAAACTCTGTTCAATTACAATCTTGTTTTCGTAACTCAATTGTCTAGGCCTGTATATGGTTGCTGTAGAAAGGCAAACACAGAACAGGGCGAGGATGCTGGCTGAAGAACTAAGGGCAACGGAGTCAGGGGGGAGCAATGGCGAAGACGGCTGAACTATGTTACGCTATATCTTGCGATGATTATGTAGTATCATAAAGCATATGCAAAGTTTCAGATTTTCTGGAAGGTTATGATTTTAAAGTTTTACGCATCCTTTCTCCATTTGCTAATAGTATCGAGAATTTTACCTGTGGGGAAATAAGTGGATTTTCCTTTCAAATGCGTAATGGAAAGAATTGAAATAAGCTTTGTAACCTCATTTTTAACATTTTAGCAAATTAACCAGTCAAGTTACTTTTAAATTGTATGTGCTTTAATGATTGATTTTGCCTGTTTTGTTAAACAAATGCAAATACTTTATTTGCTTGAATAGCTGCAAGTGTTTTGCTTATGCATATTCTTTGATTAGTTTTGGTAAATTATTGCCTTTGACAATTGCAAACACTTTGCTTATATATTTTGTTTGATAAGTTTTTTCTTAGACAAACAGTAATTATACATAGTTTGAATCATTTTATGATACATATTGAATATTTATAAGTGCTTATTCTATGTTGCTAGATAATGGTTGTCGCTTCGTTTCTTAAAGAGCATCTTATATTGAATAGTCTACATAAATCTCTTTGAAGAACTAACTTACAACTCTACCCTTTAGGTCTATGCTTTACTAAAGATTGAAAAGTTCCGTAAAGAATATGCATGCATTGAATGTTGTGTGAAGAATATTGAATGCATCTACAAGCTCGAATGTAGACAAGTAAATATTATTTAACTTTTTGTAAAAAAAAGTAGCGAAAAAATTAGTGTTTGGTAAGATGGTCCAAAGTCCTTTTCCAATTAACTTGGAACTTACTTCTAATAAATTAGTTTTTATAAAATTTATAAAAAAGAGTTAGTCAAATAAAAACAAAACAATAAAAGAAGAAATATTTTAAAAAACTTCTCAGGATTTTTAACTTGGAATATACAAAGGAGATGAAGACTTTAATGTATCTAATTCTTAGGATCATAAAATGAATATAAACTAATATATTAGAGTAAATATAGACATATGATTAATTCATTGTTATATCTTGGCTTAAATACTTATTTCGTTCCATGTTAAGAGGTGAATTTATGTTTAGTACCCGGTTTTAAAAATGCATCTATTAAGTCCCAAAGTTGTAAAAATTGTATAAATGAAGTCCTTTATGTTAAATTGCCTTAAACAGAGTTAATTCCATGTTCACGTGCCTATAAAATATGAATTTTTTTTTCTCTCTCATCTGCTCTTTCTGCAACGTTTCAGCTTTTTATCTCACTTCTATTTCCAATCATTCATCTCGATGGCTCTCTTCTGCAACTCCTTCTTCTCTCCCTCTCTTCTCCATCGTCCCTCACATCTTTCTCGTCAATTTTTGTGTGCCAAAGCTTCTTAAGCTCTTCCTCCCACGAATCTAAAGCACAACAGAGTGCTTCTTCTGGAACTTTCGTCGCCACTGCTCCTTCTTCCTCCACCTCTTTCGTTGAGTCTAGGCTTCCTGACCCCGCGGCCAGGGCCACCAGAGTAAACGTGGTCACCGCCATTATCGCGGTTCCAAGCTTGCTCAGACCCATCATAGAAAAAGAAAAGCACAACAACGTTGTTCTGCTGCTTCCTGCTTTTGTGCGGTCAGTTGTTGGTCTTGGGTCTTTGTCGTTTCGTTGCAAAAGCCAAAAAGGTGTAATAGAAAATGTAGGTTTTGGCGTAAAACTCAAAAAAAGAAGAAGAGAAAAGCGAAGTTTGATAGATAGATGGTCTCTGTGTGTTGGGTTTGCAGGTTAGGTTTAAAGGTGGCAGATGGATAGTTGGACAGAAAATGATGTGTTTTCCTAGGAAATGTGGGTGTTATTATTGCACTCTGACTTTTAATTTTTTCTTTTTACAAAACTTTGAATTTAATGTATTGCCAAAGAAGTTTTTAAAACATCTAAAGAAGTAAATATCAAGGGTTGTGAGGGAGAGAATATGTGAGGGACGATGCAGAAGAGAGGGAGAGAAGAAGGAGTTGCATAAGAGAGCCAATGATTGGAAATAGAAGTGAGAGAAAAAGTTGAAACGTTGCAGAAAGATCAGATGAGAGAGAAGAAAAAAATTCATATTTTATAGGCACGTGAGCATGGAATTAACTCCGTTTAAGGCAATTTAATGGAAGGGACTTCATTTATACAATTTTTACAACTTTGGGACTTAATAGATGCATTTTTAAAATCGGGTACTAAACAGAAATTCACCTCTTAACATGGGACGAAATAAGTATTTAAGCCTTATATCTTATTGTATTTAGGCTTGATATTATTTTTAGTTTGTCTTAATGTCTGATTTCAGTCCAACCCAAAAAGAAGTACATCTTAATATTGTTCAGGAAATATTTAAATCGTTTAAAAGTACTATTAATCTTTATCTATATTACGAAAACCAAGAAAATTATTCTTTGCAAGAATAATGTAATTTGACAATACAGGAGCCAAGGTTGAAGGGAAAAGCACTACTAGGTATTCATTTCATTGATGGGAATTTAGTCTCATGGTGTAGTAAGAAGCAAGTCATAATTGTTTTATCAACTGCAAAAGTATAATATATATATATATATATATATATATATATATATATATATATATATATATATATATATATATATATAAATCAGTTGTTGTTCTCAAATACTTTAGATAAAAAATTAACTTGAGGACTACATTATAAATGAGAGTAACATTCCTATACTTCACGACAATAATGTTATTATAAACTTATTTTAGGACAAAACATTGAAATTATTATTGACTTAAAGTTTGTCTCAACATATGATTAGTTAGTAGACATATTTACAAAATCTCTTATTGATGAGCAATTTAATCATCTGAGAACCTTTATAAGCATGACTTTAATGAATGAATGATTAATACAATGTAATCAACATTACACACATTTAGCCTATAAGATGTATTTATCCTATTAGATGCATTTAAACTCTATTAGACACATGCAGATACATTAGATGCTCACATGCACATTTATTTTTCACATGCATTTTAATGGCGTTCTCATAATTTCATGCATTGCATTCAAACATACATGTTTGATTATAATTGATATTGAAATGTGTATGATTGACTATTACCATCTCATATTTCAAAAATCATGTGAGAAAATATCTCCTAGTTTTAAATAGTTGTGAAAATATCTCTATTTTGGTAAAGTTATGATCTTATTTTCTCAAATATTTTCAATTTTCACAAAATTTTGAAAATTAAGTATTGCAAATTATAATAATTCATAAAAGAAAAGAAAATATTGTAAAGATCATCAATAAATTTAGAATTTAAGTATTGAAGAATGACATTGAATATTCAAGCTAAGAAATCAAATTAATAAATTGATCAAGTCATTCCATGTCAAGAAGATTATGATAAATCATTGCAATTCGAATTCTAAATGACCAGCAATTATAATAGCTATATAAGGGATGTAAAGTCATATGAAAAGATTAACAAAGCTATTTACAGAAGATCAAAGTGATAAAACATTGTCATGTCATTAATGATTAGTCAATTGGGTTGAGAGCTTACATAATGTAAATCCTTGTCTCAGGTTGTAACCTATGCCCTGAATTGTGCATTATTGTTGTGAGAGTGTTTTCTAATTATTTGTTGTAACTGACAGTTATTGATCTCAAGGGGAGATTGAGAAGGGTACCTAGATAGGTTGATACTCAATGTAGCTTAAAGAGGTTGAAACTCGTGTAACTTAGAGATGGTGATACTCGTTGTTAGTCAAAGGTGTTGATTAGTGAATTTCTTAAGCGAATTGCTTAAGAGACTAAACCTAGTCTCAGGTGCAAGTGAACCAATATAATTTTTGTGTATTTTTTCTATCCCTATTCTTTACTTTGAATAATTTACGTGTTTGTTTGTTTGTGCATGCATTGTTTAAATTTGTTATAGGCTTTATTCATCACCTTTTTCTAGAGTTACATTACACCAAAATGTTACATATTAAATCTATCTGCTTTAGCTAGTTATAAAGTCTTGTTCTTAATGTAATAATTCATTTAATCAAGGGAGGAGGAATTACATTTAGTCTAAACTCCTTAGGTTCTAAATCAAGGAATTGATTTAGAATTAACTTAGCACTTCTTGGGACATTGGGACATTGAGTAGATAATTTAACATTTAGCAAACCAGTAACAATATTGTAGCAATAGAATAATGATGTTCAATCCCAACACACTTATTCTTATTAGCTTTATTCAAACTTTAATTGGCATATGTTTTTGCTTAAAATAATCAAAGTATTGTTTCATTCCAAATCTAGATAGATTCAAGGTTATTAATAAATTTGAACAAATCTTTATGGATATGAAACTTGTTTACTACAATTGAACCAATACACTTTCTAGAATTTGATAATGGAGGTCAACAATAGCCTTTTGATAAGTGCTTCAAGAATTTTTCAATCCAAAATGCCTTACCAACCATTCATATGTTCCAAATTTCCCCGAGAATCGAAATTTGTTTTTGAAATGTCAAAATATTTGGTTGCACCCATAATACCCATCTAATAAACTTAATATTTCATTTCCTACCACTACATCCATTAAAATCTCAACAATTGACGTGAGGTATTCATTTTTTGGAGTAGTCTTATTAAGATCTCCAAAATCAATGCAAATTCTCATTTTACCATTTTTCTTAATCATTGGAACTATATTCAAACTCCAATTAATATACGTGGTTGTTTTGATAAATTTGGCTTTTAGTAACCTCTTGATTTCCTCTTTGATTGTGTTTATCACCTTAGGCACAAATCTTCAAAGGGTGTGCTTGATTGGCTTCTTTACTTTGATAATTAACAATTGATGTTCAACCAAGCTTTGATCTAATTTAGACATATCTTCTTATTCTCATTCCATTGCAAAGTAGTCTTTGTACTCATGTAACAATTCAATCAAGTATTTTTTTCATTTCTTTACTTTATAGCTTGCTGATAAAAGTTAGTCTTCTATTTGCTTCTTCCCCAAATTAATCTCCTCTAATGAATCTTGTGACTCAACTTTTTCTTATACTTGAAGTGATCAACTTTTCAAACCCCAATTAGCCATTGTCATAAATAAAATGTAACATATCCCTACTTATATCTCTTGACCCGAATGAGTCATTCAATTTATTCATAGATAATATATTATTATCTACCCCACTTAAGCTTTCTGACTAATTTCGAAGCTAGTTTCTCCAACATAAGCTTCCAACTTGGTTAAGAAGGAAGAGTAAGTCTCCTTATTAACCATTCCCATCAACCACTTTTGAGACTAGTGTCCTTCTCTTCTTTTGGTTTTAGTATGAACTCCTCATCGATATCTATTTCAACCACCAAGGGAATGTTATACTTCTTTGCATTGAAGTCAATGGTTGTCTCATAAGTAAACTCTTAATAGTTAAACTCGTCAAAAGTTGATCAATTGGGTCCACGTAAGTCACATGATCACTATAATCATCAAAGATCACCTCCAATTTTTAGATAAACAACTTTTGATGAATCCATTCCTTTCCTAAAAAAACATTGGACTTGTTTCTCGCAGATTTTAGTTTGATATTTGTTCAATATATTTATGAAGAACCAAATCAACTTGACGTGAATTCTTTGTCAATTAAACTAGCAAATGTATGCTTTTCAATCTAACTTAAAGTGTGTTGGTTATAGTATTCCATAACTAAGATGAAATTGATATGTAAGCCACTTATATTATGAATCAACTTTACAAAAATATTCAATTTGCTATATTCTCTTTTGATGTGAATTTCAATCAGAAACTCGTGCATTTCTTTCCAATAATCATATTTTTGTGTTTTTTTATACAAAGATGGAAAGTGAGAAATAAGTAAAGAAGATAAGGATGGATAGAAGTGATCAACTACAAGTATAAATTGCAAGAATGTATCTTGTAGGGAAATAAATTACCAGAGATAAAATAGAAATTGGTAAAGAAAATTTATCAAAGCGATGATCCAAATTATAACATTCATTATTGGATTTGTCAGTTTCCTATTTTTGGCGTTCTCAAAATGTTTGAATTGTAACCAGAATTTATCAACCCTATTTTACATTTGAATAGCCTATTTATACTTTTCCCATTTTTCTAATAGTTAAGCCACAATAAAATAAAAGAAAAATTAAGTAAATTGTGACAATTTCTTCAAAACTACCCATGTTGTGTTAGTTGTGCATACTCAACACATGTCTTATAGTGGTTTTTACAGGCTAACTTCTCTTCCGAAATACCATTGTTTGTCCATGGAACATTTATCTCAATTCTACCCTTCTTGATACTTTGTTTGAATTCTTATCATTATTTGTTCACTTGAACTCTTATATTATTGTTCATTTTGATCCTCCTTCTTGATCCCTTGCATCGTGATTTTTCTTTAAACCTGATCTTTACATTCTTCTTTTGCTTATATTATATCATTCTCTTTGACGTCTTTGCCTCGATACTCTCCTTTGATGTCTCAACTTTCGATACCTTTAACAGTTAGAAATATGTATTAAACACAATTTGATAAAAAGAAAAGGTATATCACATGCAAAGTCAAATACAACTAGTACAAGGCCATAGTTTCATAAGATAAATAAAAATAAAAAATAAAAAGTTAAGCTAAAATTAGATCCATATATAGGGTTGGGCAAAATAAACTAATCCATACTTAACTATAGTTAACTGTACTATATAATACTAAAAAATACTAATCCATTTTTACTAAAAACTTAAATATACTGTTTTATAGTTTAATTTTTAAAACTGAACTGTTTACAATTTTAGTTCAGTTAACTGTAGGAGAACTGTATCCCTCTCTCTTTTCCAATTATTTCTGAAACTGTGACTTTGCCTGCTTTTCTATCCCTCTCTCCTTTCCAATTATTTCTGAAATTGGGACCCTGCCCTGGCTGGATGCGGCGTTGCCCACCATTTTTTTTTCTTCAGTTGGAACAAGCTAAATCCTATTTAAAACGCAGTTGACTAACATTGGTGATTAGCCACCAGATTAATTGTATCAGTCGTGTATCAGTCTTCACCTCTGCGATAATTGTATCCAGTGACAAAGGAATTGAAACATAGCATATTAAGCATGGGCATCATATGTTTTACACACACGGATAGAAAAACAATCAAATAGCAGTTAGCAGTTGGGTGAGGTTAACTGATTTATATTTTTCTAGACAGAAATATAAACAAAGCATTAATCAAAGTACACCCAACCTTAAACTTTTGTTCCTTATAGTACCTAAACCATACATATATAAACTACATTTGTTGCGTCGTCACCCCTGCATGATCAACTAACAGATTTAATATAATCTCTCTTTATTCAACCATCCAATCTCTGCTTTCCTTCCTACCGAAAGCCAAAGGAAGAATGAGGTTCTGTTGTTGCATCCCCTTGTTCTGTTGTGCCTCTGATTAATTTCTCTCAGTATCAAACAATTAGAACCGAAGAACAAGTAAGAGGAAATTCAACAATTTCTGAAATCTGGGATATGTTCTATTGGGTCAGTGATCCACTCTCTCTCCAGTGTCTCTTAAATAATAAAAAATGAAAAACTTATCTTATGAAAGAAGAAAAATGTGTTGTAGTTAACTGAACTGTTTTGTAGTTAACTGAACTGTTTTGTAGTTAATTGAACTAAAAAATAGTTTAGTTCAGTTTTTTTAACTATTTTTTAGTTCAGTTCAGTTTTTTTAAACTATTTTATAGTTAATTGTAATAGATTTATAGTGCAGTGCAAATAGTGCAGTTTGCCCACCCCTATCCATATATTTAGACATATAGTTCACTTTAGTTTTTATATTTTTTTTATTCAATTGAGTTCTAATATTTGTTAAATAGAGTCAATTTGATCATTTCAATTAAATTGATGTTAATACCTTTTGAAAGAGTCGCATATCAAACTCTCCGGTCATCTTCTACCTTAGAACTGCTTTATTTTCTTTTCTGCCTCCATCTCCTACCACTTCCCTCCACCTTCCTTTCATTTTCTTCCTCCCAAATATGAACCTCCCTCATAAACCCTAGCTCAAACCTGTTTTCCACCTTCACACAATTCAAACTTTAACATTCCTAAAATGTTATCACCATTAACCCACCCTAATGGCTATTATCGAATCTGCCTCACTTAGGACATAACTGGCTCAAAATGTTTACTTCGATTTTATTGTTTAAGGAGTACCAGAATGTTGCTATTGCAGTAATTGTCTTGATAATTTTATTTCAATGTTCAGGTTTTGGCTTTGTGAGAACTTAGTGTAGTGGGAGTTTGAGGGAGGTGGATGGAGAAAAAAATACTAGAGTAGTTTCAAGGTAGAAGATAACTCATATTTTGACACGTGGTACTTCCAAACAATGTTAATGTCAATTTAACAAAGACGACTAAAATGACTTTATATAACAAATATTGGAACTCAATTGAGTAAGAAAAGCATGAGACCAAAATTATTATTGGCGTAAATATAGTGACCAAATTACTAATTAAACCTATCTTTTTTTTTTAATTTTTATCTATCTTGTCAAACTATCGCCTTCCATGATGAAGATATGAGTTTTAAAACAAATAATACCTTGAGTATGATTATTAACCCTAATATATCAATGAACTTGAAGTTAGAACATTGGTACCATTTGGGACAATAGAAAAGTGACTTCAAAGACAATTTCCTTAACCCTCGACTTAAATGAATGGAAAAGTAACTTCAAGATTGAATCTCGTTACCTTAACCTTCAAATGGAAGGAATGGAAAAATGGATCAAAAGGTGAACGTTTGTTCTCCTTAGCTTTCAACTAAGGGATCTATTTCGATATGGAAAATAATCTCACATCACTTGAAAGTTGAGATTAAGAATAATTTAAATTCACATTCTTTCCTAAATCTTCCGAAACATCTTTTAATAATAAAACCATGACGAAATCTTAAATTTCAAAACCAAATAATATCTTAGATATGATAATTGACGATAACGATATTATCTAAATGGTGGAACATTGGTGTCATCTTTAATAATGATAAAGGAGTTTCAATGACCAATCTATTCTTATTAATCCTCAACTAGAAAGAATAAAAAAATGATTCCAAAGTTAAATCCTTATTTTTCTTATATCTTAACATATATTCCTATTCATATGCGACAAATAATTTAGTATCAAGAGAACAATGACAATTTATATCCATGTTCATTGATTAACTATATAAAAGAATTTTTAAACCCAAAACTATAATAAAGTTTTAAACTTCAAGGTACATTATCTCATTTATGAATCCTAATGCCATTATATATATACTTGAAATTGATTTTTTTCTTCTATTTTTTACTCTTATACGTATGAAAATATGCTTGATAAATATTATTTTTACGTGGTAATTCTATCTTATCAGATAAACATGAAACTATAATCTAAGTAAAACAATGTCTTTTATGTTAGATACGAATAGTGTGACTATCATCTAAATTGTTTATAAAATTTAATGTAAAATCTTGTTTGTAAAGTAAGGTTTAGACTCACTTATAAACTATAAATTGACTTTATCTTTAATCGACACGAAACTTCTAACAAGTATGGTAACTAAAAGCACGTTTTTTATTCAAAGAAAAATCATATTTAATGTTATTTGTTGGATATCCATAAGAAATATCTACAAATTTTTATTTTCATGATTATTATAGGCACTTTTGAATATTTATATATATTTTCTAATTTTAAATAAAACTATTTAAAAATAAATTTTTAAAATATAAATTTTAAAATATTTTGCAAAATTATTTGAATTTCATGTGTAAATAAATAAAAGTATATGAAGTTAATTTTTAAACCATAATTAATATTTTTTTCACTAATAATTTTATTTTAATTTAAAAAAATTCAAATAAAATTCATTAATAATATGTATTCCTGGTTGGATACCATATGATACGAGTGTGTGTGCGTGTGTGTGTGTGTATATATATATATATATATATATATATATATATATATATATATATATATATATATATATTTTATGTGTGTATAAATTGGAATTAGTCCATTTTTAATTGTTTTGGCCTAATTTAGTCCCCAAACTTTAAAAATGTGTGAATCTAATCCTTTTAACTAAATTTTGTTAGGTTTATTTGATATTTCAAGTGCGTTTCATGATAGCATTTGAGTTGTTTATATTGTCTGACACATTTTTGCTTCAATATTAACCGAGAAATGCGTTTGAAACATCAAATAAAGTTAACAAAATTTGGTTAAAAGGACTAAATTCACACATTTCTAAAGTTTGAGGACTAAATTAGTCCAAAGTTTTGAAGAGGGACTAATTTCAATTTTCACTGAAAGGGATAAAAACATATTTAACCCAACTTTTTATGATATATGTTTGTTAAAAATTGCAGTTGTTCAACTATTGCACAAGTCTTTGCACTTGGAGTTTGATTCTCCATTATTTGTATAAAAACTGGTGTAAAATGAAGCTGTCCGAATTTTCTTGATGTAAAAAGACAAGAACAGATTCTTGAATTTATATGGGAAATCAATTGAAGTATGGTTTTAACTTTGATTAAACAAAAATGATGGAGATAGCTCAAAACATGAAAGCTAAATACAGAGTTTAGCTAGATATGGTTGGTCTAGTGTTTGGTTCTTCGTTCTCCACCAATGTCCATTTGTTAACGCGATTTCGAGCTAGCTCTACCTGTGACATTGATAAATGAAAAGCTTAATTCCACTGCACATGGAAAATCAACAGTGATAAGAAACAGAAAAATCGATTACCTGCTTGTCCCAGTTGGTTTTCAATGTGATCGTAATAAGCATCACGGTCTGAACAAATGTTCCAAACAACATTCCAATCCAAATACCCTACAATTAAATTTTACAAAAGTTTGAATGATTGCGTGAGTTTAAAAGAAGTAGCAGAAGATGAATGAATTACCTTGACATCCAAATGGAAAAAGTGATTAAGAAGCACTCCAACAGGAATACCAATAAGATAATAACAGCCAATGTTTACATATGCAACAATGCTTTGCCACCCAGCTCCAACAGAAACTCCTATTCATAAAAACATTACAAGTGCATAATAATTGCTTCAGACATTTTACCATCCTTCAGGAAATTAAATATAAGAAGAAAAGAATACCAGAGAGCACAGGTTGAACACTGTTCATCAAGATGGAAAATGAGAGCAATGGTGATAAATCACCAACTGCATTAGCCACCTCAGGGTCTGTAGTGAAAATATAAGCAAGTCTTTCCCGCAGAAACAGGAACATCAAAAATAGAACGAATCCAATCACAAATGATGTCAGAACTGTTATCAGAATGGAAAATTTTGCAGCCTTTGAACTCCCTCTTCCAAGCTCGTTTGCAACCCTAACACTGCACAAAATCATCAATATCAACCTTGTAAGTACACTTTTCTTATAGATTTTTTTGAGTTTTGCTCTTAATATTCGTTGTACCGTGTTAGTGTTCTAGTTATTATAATCTAATTTTAACCTATAATATCTTACATTAACTTAAACGTATTAAAAAATATTATAAAAGTTTAGATGGGTAAAAAAAGAGTTATTAAGATAAACAGATAGCACGTAACTTTTTTTTATATTGTCGTTCTATATAAATCAAAACTATAAGTTTTTTCATTTTCAAAATTAATTATCATAAATGTCGTACAAAAGTTAATCATGGCTGATAATTTAAAATATTTTTAATTATATCTATTGCAGACCTAAATTGCCTTACCGGAACTTGTGGAATAGTTAAACCTATTGTTGGGAAATAAATTAGGTTAATTTTGTTAAAAAAGTCTCTTTAATTAAAAAAAAAAAAAAAAAACTGGACCTTTTAATTCACTAAAAAAGGTATGTTAAACCTAGAAGATAAACTTATTTATATAAATATGAAAATTTAAATGCTATTATTTTTTAATATAAGAAATTTTATATATATATATATATATATATATATATATATATATATATATATATATATATATATATATATAAACGGTTCAAGATCAGAGAAAATTATTGATTTAACTCTAAAAAAAATTAATATTAATTACTTTAGGCTTTTAAGAAAAAAATATCTCAAAATACTTGAAAATAAATTTTAAATAAAATAATGATATATTTTAATATTGATTTTTTCCTATGTTAAAAATATGTTTATACGTAATGCGACAATAATAGTTAGTTGTAATAGAGTGATAATGATGCCACAATAGTAATTAGTTGTAATAGAGTGATAATGATGACAATAACAGTTAGTTATAATAGAGTGATAATGGTATGTTAATAATTTCTTGATATTAATAATGAAAATATCTTTATCAAAAATAACAATACTATATTTTTCAATGTTAAATATACAATAAAAATGTTTAATTTTAAAATAAATATAAAATGTATGCAATTAAAGAAACTCATTTAAATTATCGTTTTGGTGAACATGTTATGTTTTAAAATTTATATTTAGAAACTAAACATAAAAAGGCAACAAAAAGAGAAAAGAAAAGTTTAAAAAGAAAAAAAGGTACCCAGCAGCAGCAAAGAATCCAAGAGCTATCATCATTTCCCATCCACTGATGTTGAGACTGCACAAAGTGATAGAAGAATACAATGTTACTATCATTAAATAAACTGAACAATAAGAACAAGCAGATTACAGTTACCATATGGCCAGAGCATCAATGGAAACTTCTGCATTTTTCATGTTGCCTGTAAGAAGAATCAAAACTGTGTTGTACCAGATCTCAAGACTGTAAAAGGAACCATAGTCAGTGATATATATCTTTTATGATTTCCTTTTCTGCAACATAAAGTTAGCAGCACTCAAGAAAAACACTAATCAAAACTTGCTTTTTTTAACACTTTGACTTCTGAAATCAGAAATTATGAAGTGAAACTGGTTATGAAAAGTGGATAAAATCTTACCATAACATAGCCCCAGAAGAGAGAGAAAGTTTGATAACAGGCCAAAGATCTTTGAAGGCCAAGAATGAGAAACCTTTCCATGTGTCAGGGCACTTGGTCATGATAAACACAAGCTGGCCAAAGTTTGGAATCCAATATGCCAAAAGTGTGGATGTGAGTGCACCGTTGAGCCCAAACTTGAACTGAACAGTTAGAAGCCATGACAGGAAAACGTGCAATGAAATTGAAACTGCTGCAAGGTAGGCAATGATCTTGTTCTTGCTCTGTGATTGCAGGAACATTTGGCAGGTGAATGACACAGTGAAAGAAAATATGATGCCAATTGACCAGAGAGAAATGCTTCCAGCAACTCGAGCAATGGTTTTGTCTTGGCCTAGAGCCTCCAACAAAGGGGTGGTGAAGATGTAAATAGGAAGAAGGAATATAGAGGCCATGAACAACACTATCCATGATCTTTGAAGATACACTCCAAGCATGTCATACTTTCTGGCTCCATATGCTTGACCACAAAGAGTTTCCAAAGCACTTGCCATGCCAATCTACAATTTTCCATTTCAAAATCTTGGATTTCACTTACAAGCCAAAGGAAGAAGATGAAGAGAAAAGAAAGACTTACCAATACCCCATTTGCAAACCTGACTAGAACAGTCATAACAAGAGCATATGCAGCTAGTTCAGTTGAACCAATATGGCCAATGAAGGATTGAGTAACAACCACAATCCCAAAAGTTGAAAACCTTGTGAATATGGCAGGACCTGCTACCACCCACATCTTCTTGCTTTCTTCCCATACCCTTTTCCCCACTGACTCTTCCTCTTCCAAACAATTCTCCTTTTGCTCATGCAAAAGCTTCTCCTTTACCTCTTCTTCCATCTCCACCGATCTACTATGGTGCTGCCAATCTTCTACTCACATGAAACTCATTCACTCGTTATATTTTAGTTTTTTTTCTAAGTCCAGGTAAGACTAAGTAACACGTAATTTTAAAAGACAAAGTATGTTAAAATCCACAACGTAAATTTAAGTATGTTAAAATCCACAACGTAAATTTAAGTATGTTAAAATTCACAACGTAAATTTATGTCGCTTGATTTAATAACAAAAGGAAATTTACGTATATTGAATATTATCTATGAAATAAATGTAAATTTTATCTTTATTTTTATCAAATTTGCACCAAAGTTACATCTACTTCTACGGTAATAGACGTAAATTTATATAATAAGACATAAACAAAGAATCAACATCCTATGCTTAAATTGAAGGGGGACCTACTTAAGACCATTTGCCAAGACACAGTAGACTTGTTCTGTGTGGACAACAAAACATTAAATTACAAGCTGCCACGTTGTTTTTGTCAATAAATTTACCTTTCCATCTTTTTGTATGTTTTGTCTGTTTACTAGAGTTGACCCTTTTATTTTGTAAAAGACGTAACAAAGAGCCTTATTTTGGAGGGAAGAAAAGGACTTCTTGTGAAATTATTATTAATTATATGGTCTCTATGCAAAGTAGTTTTAGCAAACAGGACCACGACACCCTTCCAATAGTGAGAAAGTAATCAAAATAAATATATTTGGAAGCAATGCGTTTTCAATCTTTGTACTTTTCACTGAATATAGCCAAAGTCTGTAATTTTATATTGATAAGTTCGATTTTTAAACTTTAAAAGACACATATATAAATTTAGAGATGTACAGAGTAAAACAGATTAAAAAAATAAAAAGTTCATTCAAATAAATAAATAAAAAAAACAAGAAGTTTTTGGATTTTGCTTTTTTCTTCTAACGATCGAATTGTTTCTGTTTGAATTTTTAAAATCCAACACCAAACTAAATTAAACCATAACATGTCTTCCATATATTAATAAATTATACATTTCAACCTTCTACGAGTTTCTTTTATTTCACTTTACCATAGACTTTGTTAACTCTTCATGATGGTACTATTAACTACCTTATCTCACATAACTTGTTATTGCATTTTTATCTTATATGGATTGATCTTTAAATTGTCTATTCGTATTTGTTTTTGTTACACTGTAAGGATATATAATTTTAGTTTTTAATAATATTAAATACTCAATCTTTTAATTCAATTAGTTTATTATTTCATAGATTTTGAGCAACATATTTCTTTATTATTATATTTTAAGTTAAAAGATGAGAAGAAAGAATACATTTTTAATAGAAAAAACTAAAACTAAATGATTGAAATAATTTTGTTCTTTCAAACTAAATGAAACCAAAGTGTACATATTATTTTATGTTTGATTTGAATACTTATTTTTAATATAGAAAAACGAACTAAAGTATACCGCGAACACCGTATATAAATTTATTATTTTGTAATTTTAATAGACATGGTGAAATTTTAGAAATAAGGGATCAAAATCAAAAGAAAGGAGATGTGGCCATAAAGAGATTGGAACGTGCACAAATATCAAGGAGGTATATTTTATTCTGTTATATGGTGTTCCAAAGTTTAAATTGACAGATATTAAACTGTGTTCATACAGAAAGAAGCAACCTATTATTTTGACCATTTTAGTTTCTTTATTCTGAAAAAGTTTAATTTAATATTTTAATTTTTAGAATGGTTATGGTGCTTTTTTTTTTTCTGTTCAAAATGATAATGTTTGTGTTATAAATTTAAAGGATCAATTTGTTGAATTTTATGTGACTAATGTTAAAATTTGACTTTGATCCTTCATTTTTCAAATTATTCCGTATCCTTTTCATTTGATTGAAACTAACGTGGGGGAGTTTAAATTGGCAAATGTTGACAATTTAGAAATGTTACTAGTTAAATTCGATAACTTATAAATGTAATCTATTATTAGTGTTACTTTAAAAGTAAAAGATAAAACTAAATATACGTAAACAATACATATAACCTTACAAAATATATTTCACAAATACATATGTGTTTTAAGAGAAGGAATTTTAAAATTCGAAAACATAGTCCGGATAAAGTGTTGTTAATATTGCTGTGAGACTATAAAAGTTATTTGTGTGATTATCAAATTTACTAAACAACTAAAAGCTAAACAAAGTAAGCTAATAAGAATAAATTAATTGATAAAATTCATATAACTTATTTAACCATTATAATCAAATATACTTATTTCTTATTGAAAACACTAAAAAGTATCAAGTAATAATACTCAAATACTAGACTTTTTTTTTTTTGAGAGTATATTAAGTTAATCCTTTGAGATTAATATGGTTAAAAAGTGAATTTTAAGTTTAATCTTCGTGTTGAAATGTATATATTTTATGCGTGAGATTAAACATTAATGGATGATTTATTGATATTAATTTTCTAAAACTTGTAAGACCCATAACCTTAATAGTAACAATTTTATTACTAGTAGTAATAATTTCTTTGTGAATGGAAAATATAAATAATAAGTTTATGTAAAAATAAAATGTGGAAAGCTAAATAAGAAATTTTGGTAGCTTAAATGATAAAAAATTGTGGTGATTTCAAGAACATGAGTTCAAACTCTTTTCTACTTTGTTGTTTAAAAAAAATTTAAAATAGTGATAGTGGATAAGCACTCCACGTTTGAAGGTGAGGGATCAGATATGAAGTGGTGATTAAAATATTAATATAATAAAATAATATTAAAATAATAAATAATATTAAAAAATTGTTAAATAGTAAAATTTTTGGACTATAAATAGTCATGAGAGGGGAGGTTATTCTGCACAAAGAGAGGAAGAATCAAGTGAGAAATCTTGAGAAATAGAGAAGAAAGAGTTAGGAAGAAATTTTTAGTTGCAAGAAGAGTAGAGGTTCTGGAGAGTTTTCGGGGAAACAAATTCTGAGCAAGAGATTAAGTCTGGAATAGAGGTAGGAGAGCTAACATTTCTAAGCTTTTATATTATGATTTAGTATTGTTTTATTACTATTCATGTCTTGAAATTCTGTGTGAATATTGTTAATGAAAAACATAGGTGTTTGTTGTATTGAATTTCTGTGTTAATATTATATGTTGTTGTTTTGAATATGTAAATAAGAAATTTGTTAAAAACTAGTTGAGGAACACTTTGGCTAAGGAAAGACTTGGTACTTAAGTTGTCCATGGTGACACACCTCTCTTTCCTAGAACTCTACTCGATAGGTTTTTAACTTAAATCCTATTGAACAGATTAAGTACTGTTAAAACTATTATGCAATATACTCAATTGATATAAAATATGTGATGAATTCATCTTTCTGGAAGGATAAGAAGATGTCTAACCAGCTATGCCAGATTCAACTCCTTAGTTCCCCAGAACATTTATATTAAGGTTATAGTTGTGATGGTAGGATAGAGGAATCTTAAAAACCGGAGTTGGTACATCCCTGATCATAGAGCAACCCTGGTCAAATCCAGTAAGTTGTGACTAGTCATATGTACAAGCGTTTATGGTGAGTTTGATTCGTCAAACATTTGATTCTTCTCCGATGACCATTTATGGTGATATTTTAGTATTGTTAATTTATTTTGTGATATATTCATTTTGTATGATTTCTGTGATGATTGTATTTTATTATATTAGATTTGAATTTATGCATCTGAACATGATATGAGTATTATGGGGAGATTTTGTAATGGTATAATATGAGTTGAGGAATATGAGCATGGTATGAGTCTCGTGGAGAGATTCTGTAATGATATGATATTTGTGTATATGTTGATGTTGAGGGTCCTGTTGTTGGAGGTTATCCTCATACTCTAATAATCATCCAATTTCAAGTAGAGAAGGATGAATTATGTGGTGAGAGGGGCAGGAGGTCCTGGTCTATGTGTCGGTTTTGGACATAGTGTTGAGGACTAACCTTGTGGATGGTAGGGAGTATTTTGGAAGTGTATTTGTAAGAAGAAGTAGAAGTCATCACAAGTGCATAACCTCCCGTGACCGCTCGTCAACGTATCATCCGAATGAGTGTCTATTGGGTATTGTGGAATGAGTGTCTATTGAGTATTGTGGGATGAGTGTTTATGGGGTATTGTGGGATGAGTGTCTATTAGGAATTGTGGTATGATGGGATGAGTATCTATGGTGCGATTGTTGTATGATGGTATGAGGGTGTTTGACATAATTATTATATGATGTTTGTTGAGTGTATCAAAGTAATTATGCATGTTTTATAAATGATTTGTTGCATGTTAGCTCACCCTACTTGTTTGTGTTTGTGTATGTACAATGATCGTATAATTCGTTATACAGGAGCAGATGAAGGAATGTCGTTTGATTCAGTGCCAATGAATTATGAATTATCAAGTGTGAGATTATGGGATGTTACCTTAAATGTAATGCTACAATATATCAATTATGAATTATCAAGTGTGAGATTATGGGATGTTACAAAACTGATTTATAAGGTAAGGTTTGTCTCCACTTATATATTTTAAGTTAATCTTATTTTTAATTAATATAAGACTTTTATCAAACACACTTATTATATTTTAAAGTATATATATATATATATATATATATATATATATATATATATATATATATTTTTTTTTTTTTTTTTTTCTTTCTTTTTTTTAATTCTTCATATTAATTTCACTTCATAGTCATATAAATAGGATAACATGATAATTTCTTGTACATGAATTTAGTCTACGGCGAACCTTCATCCCAACAGAGATGTTATTAGGAATCTTCATAAGATTTTTATCATAGTAGCTTAAAGTTTAAAGATTTGATGCTTTCAAGATTGAAGATTTTATGTTTCCAACAATACATTGATGATGTTGTATTTCTTAAAGAGGTTGATTTTGCATTTGATATAAGGTTTGGATTTTTGTGTGTTTAATGTGTTATAAGTGATTTATTTATCATTGGTATTACTCTGGTTGGTGAGAAACTCGTTTAGAAGAATTTTAGCCTCTCTTTTTCTTTTTTTACGTATGTGAAGTTCTATTTTAATGTATTAAAAATTTTAAAATGTTATTAAATTTGTTTGATTTACAAAGAAAAACATTTAATTTATTAAAATCACATGCTTATATCTTGCTCGTATAAATATTTTTAAATGACTAAATTGAGGATTTAATTGATTAAAGTTACATAAACTTGATAATTGAGGGTTATCAATCCATTAAAAACACATTTTAATTTTAATGGATTAAAGAGTTGTGGCAAGTCACCAAGTTCTATTTTAATGTATTAAATCAGATTTTGATCATTCAAACTAACAACTTTATATAAGAGTTATCTCAAATTATATTTGGGAAATCAATTTGGAAGAAATTCTAAATCATTTTTAAGCCTTGAGATAAGAGCTTTATTGGTGGAAAAATGTATTTTTGAGTTATGCCATTAAATCAATGATTTTAAATCACATTGAAGTTCGTTGGTTCTTTTCTTCTTTTTATTTAGATCTAAAATTTGACGGAGTAATCATGCACATTTTTATGAGTTTTTTTTAGGGTGCTTTATTCTTAGCTAGGATGTTGATAATATTGCTTCCAATAAGGTTTTACTAGTAGTTGTAAAAAGTTTTGTAAGGTTCAAGATCTAGTAGTAAAAAGTTTTGTAAGGTTCAAGATCTTGATGCACTCATGAAAAAACAAATTAAACATGATTTCATACAAAATAAAAAAACTGGACCTTTTAATTCAGTACACATATTTAGAAGATTTGTCAGTATTTGAAAATGTTAACGTTATGGAAACAGGTCTCAAGTCACATATATATAAGATTTTCAAATTCTGTCACATTATAATCGATTATGTTATTTATGTAATTTGTTATGTTTTTCTTTCTGTTTAACAGATTATCCTATGTGTGGAATCGATTGCTTTATTTAACCGTCTTAACAGATTAGGCTATTTATGTAATGAATTAGGCTATCCTTTTTGTTTTAATCGATTATCAAAATTATGTAATCGATTATTTCAGCATTTAACCATATTAGTTATCCATTTTCCATCCTTAACAGATTATCACACTTATATAATAGATTATGGTTTTCTTTCTGTTTTAATTGGTTATGTACTTTGTATAATTGATTATAACATAAAAGTTTGCCCTTGTTAGCTTTTTAAGTGATCTAGCTAAATCTAACATATTATATACTTTATTTTATCAATTATTTATACCGAAAATGAGATTTTTCATTTGTTTTAAACATGAATCATTCAACATTAATGGATTCAATCATCTAGCACACATATGTTAAAGATATAAACAATTGTTATGTCATTTTGTTGTGCAAGAAACCATTATTAATATTTTAACCATTCATTATCAAAAATAAAGATATAAAGAGACAAAACTCTCCCTATCAACAACCTCCATTTCCACCTTTAAAGCCCTAGATGATGACGGTTGAACTCTTCTTTTTGTCGCTAAAAGGCCAATAAATCAAGAACTTTCCCTTAATGTAAGATAGGAAAAAGACTTGGGATCAATCCAATGACTTGGTTCTTGTTAAGTTCTAGATTTGTGTAGTTATCCTAAATTAAAAAGAAAAGAAGAATGCAATGAGGGAAATGAAATTTGAATGAATGAATGAATAATTTAGTGTAGTATTTAAATGCATATGCTAAAAAAAAATCAAAGCAACTACAAAATCTTAGATGCTTATAACAATGTATCTTATGATGCAATGCAAGTATAAAAGTCTATTATATCTTAACAATGCTTAATATGAAATTAGAATGCTAAATGAAATGTATGCACATGTACAATATTTTTATCGCTTCTAGGCTTGTATTTTAGTGCAAAAGTTTCTAATTGCAATTAGGCATTAGAAAGGGATTAAAAAGCAATTAGGCAAAGTACAAGTCTACTTAAACAAAAAGGAAAGAATTGTGTTTTTATTTTGAAATTGTTAAAAGAGCAAGAAACAAAATTAAACAAAAGACACATTTATCTATTAAAATCACCAAATTAACTACATTTTTACAAAAAGAATACCTATTTCTACATCTTAACCAAAAAATACCCTAATTCTAAACACTTAAAAACTAAAAGCGACTAAAAATAGATTTTTACGCAAGAAAAAGATGGAAAAGTTGAGAGTTATCAATGATGCATTAGAGGACATTGAGGTTCGACTACTATCATTATTTGTCTCCTCCCGCTCTCGAGTGATGAACTTCTCCCACAAGATATTGGCAATAGAGAAAATTCTCATAAACTTGGTGCTCAACTAAGGCAATTAAGCTCCCTATTTATAGCAAAATTTCACACCTCTTTATTTCAATCCTTAGATCTCTTCAGATCTAGCACCTAAGAGTAATGACTATTCACCATCCTCAAGGTTGCTTTATTTCCTATGCAGCTTGATAACCATTTACCTCCCACCTTAAATCAATCCTAACAATTCATCATTGTAACCTCTTCGTCCTTACATTTCTGGCGGCTAGAGAGCTATTATACCTATAAAGGTATATATAACTAGGGATCGCAAAAAATAATAAAAAATATTAATCTTTATTTTTTAAATTAAATTTAATTAAAAATAAAATTAATTTATATTTTATTAGGTTAAATTTAATTAAAATTAAATTTATATTTATATTTAATTTACTTTATATTATATTATATTATATATATATATATTTATATATATATATATATATATATATATATTTTGTAATTTTATTTAAAAAGTGTATAAAATATATTTCTTTTAATTTTTTGCGGGCATCCATGGGTTTTAAAATACTCGTGGGTATTTTCTAAGCGGGTATCTGTGCGGGTAGCGGGTTAGTTTTTTTTTTTGCGGGTCGGGTTGTGGGTAGGCACTATACGTTCCCAACGCGACCCTTTGCCATCCCTATATATAACCAGAGAAATACAAATTTTCTTGGCACGTGACCACTACGACAAAGACTGAAGTCTAACATGATGACAACATTTTACAAGACTTCAACATTAAGCGAGTTAAGTATGGAAATCTATTATACTGTTAATGACCGAACATCCTTCAGACATGTCAATATATACTATATAACCATTTCAGTATATTCCAACTACTTATACTTAAGTGTACCCAACATGCACTGTGTGACTCATCATTATAACAAACCGACTATATACATATCAGTCTGCTAGTTACATAAGCAAATTGACCACATAGATCATACTCATTCATATTAAAAAAGTGCATAAATAATAATATAAATAGCACAATTTACAATGTAACAATTACTTTTTTTCATTAATTACCACATTTATTGATTGCAAACACACTGATTTGAGTATGAGAGTATCTTTTACAAGCACAACCCCTACTTGGATAAGAAAGGACAAGCACCCTTGAAAAGTATGAATACCCTTAAAGTTGGAGACTAGAAATGTTTGAAGTATTTGTTAAAGTCTTTACAAGATATATCTAACAGTGTAAAAACAATTTTAAACATCAATACATTTGACTTTTTTTCATAAACCATCAATAACTTCTAAATTTTAAAATTTTCTAACTTGAAACATCTTCTCAACTTTATTTAAAAGAAACATATTGACTTTTCTTATATATAATATTTTACTTCTTTAAGAATAATAGAAAAGCTCACTTAAATTAAAAAAAAAAGAATCTCAACTTATTCTTAAATATCTTAATTCACAGAACAAGAAAACATCCTACCAACCTAAACTACCATATATTCCTATAACTATTCTTATCTCATGCATGTTATAAAATCCTTACATACAAGTTCAGAAACAAAAGAAAAATTACTATGAATTGTTGAATATAGTGAAAAATTATGTATAAAATTAATCTCTCTTGTGTTGAATATACACATAGGGCATTGTATTTATAATAGAAGAAATATGGGTTAAGGCCAGAATATAAATAAAGAATAATAACAAACTAACTAAAGATAAAAGATAAAGATAATGTATCTAACATTGAAGTTGGTGCATACAAATCGTATATACCAAGCCTGTTACTAATATAATTAATAAATACTTAGTGAAAATATTTGATTCTACACTCGAGTGACATCAAATTGTTAATGATTTGCAAAAACGACATAGAAGATGAAATACCAACTCAGAAGACTCTCCCTGATCAACAAATCTGAGAGGTTGTTCCATGTAAATCTCTTCTTGCAAATCGTCATTGAGGAATGCATTGTTGACATCCAATGAATAAAGAGGTCATTGTTGAAGAGCTATCACGACTATAAATAAACTAACAGAAGTCATCTTTGTCATAAGAGAAAAACATATATGGACGACTCAAATGCAACGGTGACAAAAGGGAGGTTAGAAGAGAAAACAACAAAAGAAGCCATGGTTGAACAGGAGAAAGAAACCTTAAAAGTCCAAGATTCTCTAACCAAGACACCTGAAAAAGGAAAAAGAGCAACATCAATGCTCTAAATAGCTGTATGAGAGGAGACGTGACGTACAACCACGTACGACGAACTTGAAAGAGGAAAAAGAATAACATCGATGCTCTTAATCACTATCTGAGAGTAGACGAGACGTGAGACCATGAACGACAAACATGAAAGAGGAAAAAGAGTGACCTCGTCGCTCTAAATTGCTTCTTGAGAGAAGACGATATGTGCCGCCACACACGACGAAAAAGGGAGCAAATCTACAACTTTAAAAAGCGTTGAAAGCGCATATAAGCTGTAATGAAGGTGTCATTTACGACACGGTGGTCACTTGGTCAGGAGGGTCAAAATCGTGTGATTGTCGGTCGAAACTGAAACTCCGATAGTGACAACAGTTAACAACGGCGGTAGAAGATGGCGCCACCGATAGGAGTAGATGACGTCGTCACTGGTAGCAACGAGTTTAATGACAAAGACAACAAAAAAAAATTCCTCAAAAAAACCGGGCTCTAGACACCATGTTTAATATAGTAAAAAATTATGTATGAAATTAATCTCTCTTATATTAAATATACACATAGGGTATTGTATTAATAATAGAAGAAATATAGGCTAGACCCAAAGTACAAATAAAAAATAATAACAAACTAACTAAAAATAAAAGATAAAAATAAGATAAAAATAATATATCTAACATGAATAAAAATATGAGTGAAATTATTTTGATTATTTATATTAACTTTTATAAAATAGTTTATATTAAAAAAATGAAAAGTAAAATTGGAAATTTAATTATATAAAGAAAGATTATAAAAATAAAATTCATAATGAGGAACATACATATTTGTTTTATTCGGAAGTTTTATGTATAAAAGACAGGAATGAGGCATCAGTCCCACACTCCAACCACACAGCACAAAGAAAAGCACTCCACTTGTTTTACAGTAATTATAGTAATGCTTCTTTATATATATATGTGTCGTGTGGTATCGTTTTCATCATCATTATAATGAGAACGCGTCAAATCAGTTCTCAATAGTGCTGCAATTTGCATTGCTAAACACTGTGATATCGTATATGTCTTTCTATTGTTCAAGCTTCACTTCAACTCATGTCATTTCATAGTAACTATTATCTATTGCTTACAAAAATATTCTCATTAATCTTCATTTTGGTGGTTTAAATCGATATCATTTTAATTTCTTAAAACAATAAAAAACAGCTATTTATGAGATTAACTTCTAATTAAAATTCATTTCATAAAACGTGTTTTTAAAAGATTTATTTGATATTAAATTGTCAAAATTCAGGCATTGGTTTTGTATTTTTCTATCTGTTTAACAATCAAATAATATTTATCATTTTTAAGGACTAAGAATTACTATTGTTTTTCGAACTTTTAAGGAATAAAATGACCATTTATGTGCATGAAAGTTTCTTCTGTAATTCAATAGTTTATGTATTCCACGATACCGTTTTTTATTTTATTCTTTATTTTAAATTCTATTAACTATATTTTTTCAGTTATAGCTTTCACAGCAGTTAAAACATATTATAATTTTTAACAGTGATAAACATATTCTAAACTTGTAAGTTTCAGAAACCTATATTTTTAATTGATACTCTTTTATCTCTTCTAAATATTTGTCTATTTTAAAAAAGATATGAACAAAAATTAAATATATATATATATATGAATATTATTTTTTAACTTTAAATCAAATCAATTTCACCGTATAAAAATGTTTGAGAAATAAAAGAGTGATATAGTTCTTTTTTGAGAGAATTTTAATAACAAAAAAGCCGCTATTTTTTGCAAGAATTTATAGTTAGTTAAAACACATATTTGTCTAATTTTAGTTTTTTTTTGCTTGAGAAAAAAACTATACATAAAAAAAGTTATCAATATTGTTCTCACTTGAACATAACACTTTGCTTAAATGACAAGTTATCACTTGAAAAAATAATAGATAAATGTGTGATCTTTCTATCTTATTTTTAGTTAACTATTTTTGCTTAACTAAGAATACCTCAGTTAAGTGAAAATATGCAAGAAACAAAATTATGCAACAACTTTTAAATTTTCAACAAACTTATCAAAAACATGATTTTAGCCATTCTAATGTTCTTAATTTTAAACCAACACCACAGTGTTTCAAAATTTAGATAATACTAATGTGGTTCAAAATAATTATTTCAAGCTCAAAATTCATATAACCAAATTATAACTCAAGCATGCATGAAATCACTTCCTATTTTTACCATTTTAACTCAAGTATCTATTATAATAGGTATACAATCCAATTATATATAACTACTTCAATATACAATTTGATTTCAATAAAAGAATATATTACCATCATCTAATTTCTAGTGACTTCCCATCCTCTAATTCTTCAAATTATCTTTAACATTTGAATTTAACTTCCAAAAATCTAAACAAAACTCATAATCGGAATCAATCAACTAAATTAAATCACAGTTATTGAAGTATTGTTGAGAAAGCGAGCAAGAGTAAAAGAATATAAAAGGAAAGAAAAAGATGTTACTTTATTTTGGATGTGAACTTAACTTAGCAGCAATTGAGTGGCAAATATTCCTTTGTGTCTGTTCCACTAAAACCGTCACTAATACAAAAGGTTTTTTTAATTATAACATATACTCTGATTTAGATAAAGAAAAAAACAGTTATTTGTTAATTCAATTAACTAAAAATTACCTTCAACTTAGTTTGGTTTACCCAAAACAAATTAAACAAATATTGAGCCAAAATTCTCAATAAATACTATATTTTATCACGTGAATTTATAAAATCTAAATTTGAAATTGTCCACGCCTTATTTGTAAAGAAAAGTAAGGAAAGTCAAGTTTTAATTATATAATAAATTATTTAATTTTTATTATAACAGAATAAATCATTCAAAATACACAAACATAAATAATAATTAAATATTTATTTTAATATAAATTTATTCTGAAATATAATTTCTTTATTTATTAAGATTGTATAATAACTCTTATTTAATTTAAATTTTATTTTATCTTTAATTTACATTTTCAAAATTTATATTTACATTAAATTGTTTTTAAAAATTTATTTTATAAAATATTGTTCAAATATATTAGTATACAATTAAATTTATTATAGTACATCAATTAAATTTACTACTAACTTTCCATTCATTTTCAACTTTCTTTTCCACAACTTTTCACTTTTTATTTTTTTTCCTTTTTTTTTCATTCATTCAAAGTCATTTTTTAATAATAAAAAAAAAGTCAACTATAGAAAAATCATTATCCAGGAGTATCACAAGTAATCATTATCCTTGAGTGTCACAAGTAGGGTAAGATGAAAAAAAAATAATTGTATCAAGGCTTTGGGTAAGATTTTTATAACAAATACTAAATAAATATATTTAATGATACTTACTAATACATGTCCTTAATAACATGTTTGTTGATTGGTTGAGTACAAGTATTACTTGCCTATATAGCTAATAAACCTATATATTTATACATTTATATTTATAATTATATATAAAGAGAAAAAAATTCATTTTCTCCTTTTTTGTTTTTCTAATTTTATTTTTAAAATTTTTATTTTTCAAAATTAAATAATTATTTATAATAAAAAAATTATTTTTCAGTTTTATTATTTTAATAACTACATTTTTAATTCAAATAATTAATATTATAAAATAATTATTTACTCTTTTATTATTCCAGTAACTATTTTTTAAAATTTAAATAATTACTCATAATATAATTTACACAATATTACTTACAATACTTTATTTTAATATCTATAACTATATATAATAATTATATACATTTTATTTTTCTAATTTTATTCTTTTAATTACTATTTTTAAAATTTAAATAATTTATAGATATTAAAAAAAATATAAAAGAAAAAAATAATTTATAAGTATAAATTATTAACTACATTTTTTTTACTTAAACTTATGATATTAAAGTTATTTTGTAAAAAATATTTTTTTAAAATTTATATTTTAGTACAATTTATTTAAATTCTTTTTAGAAGAAAAAAAATATTCGTTTCGATTGAACCTTCCTCAAGAATATAGATAGAAATGTTTGAGAATTTTAGCCACAAATCTAAGGAAAAAGCTTAGGCTGACATCCATAGCGCAGATTCTATAATTAATTGGACTTATTAAAACAATTGGTTCTTATTCTTGATTTAACATGTTCGAACACAAGTGGCAAGGAATATGTGCTTTTGGCACAAATGATGAGAAAAGGAATTTGCATAGAACCCGACGTAGAATAAATATAATCAGAGGAAATAAAAAAAGTAAAATAAAATTTCAAAACAATCTAATTTAATATTCATTAACTTAAACTTTACCTCATCAAATAAGATCAATTGCCACATAGTTATTTCACTTTACATGTGATCGAATTTTTACTTCCAAATATGCTACTGTCATAAATATTAAATAGCACACTTTACTATTTACAGCAATTTCTTTTTCAGTTCTAAATGATTGCTTCTCCAGTGATAGATATTGTAAATAAAATTGTCTGTTTTGATGGATACTAATTTCGAGTTTAAACTTTAATCAAACTTAAAGTTCACTTACCTTCTTTCAGAAAAACAACTAAACAAAAGAATCAATTATATTTACGTCTCTATCTCCATATCTATTCAATATTTCTTTCAATTTCTTTTATTCTGCGTAATAATATCACGATTCTGGTTAACAAATTGTTGTTTCATATGATATTAGATATGTAGTAAAATTTTAATGATCTGTTATTATTTTTTATAGGATCTCCTCGTTAATGAATAGGAAAGATCTACCAATAAAGATTTTTCGATACTATACTTAGTAAGAGAGTCAGGATCTATTATAAAAGAATAATCATCAAGTATCAAGTGTAAAGTGAGTATCATTAAATGATATTTTTATTTTTATAAGATTAACATGGATTGTGAATTTATATTTCTATTAGAATAATACTTACATAGGAGAATAATAACAAAAGAGTAAATAATAACTACCATGCTAAATGAATGAGATTTAGTTATAATATGTAAATATAAACCAAATAAGTGTAAGTTTGGGCTACTTCATAATGAAGAGTCTTAAATGGTCTTATTGAGTTGTGCACTTAATATGCCTTTTGGGATGGGTAGGAACATGCCCCGAGTCTCGGGAGTTTAGTTTGGGTCGAGTTGTGTGGCTTGCAAATGATTTGGCCATTCGATCGAGTTCATAGTTAGGTCATTCGGCCATGCTTTGTAGGTGGATTGGCCTTGAGGTCAACTTCATGATATAATTAAGCCATTCAATGGTGCTTTGCAGGTGGATTGACCTTTGACCGAGCTCTTTTTGGGCTTTTGAGTAATTTCGACCTCATGGTCTAGCTATTATTTGATTTTCAAAGTAATTTTAGCCTTGTGGTCGAGCTTTTATTTGGGGTCCAAAGTAATTTTGGCCTCATGGTCGAGCTCTTATCTAAGCTTCGAAATAATTCTAGCCTCGTTGCCAAACTTTATCCAAGCTTCAAAGTAATTTCGATCTTGTGGTCGAGCTCTCTCTAAGCTTAAAGTAGTATGACCTTGGCGCCGTGCTCTCTCTTAGCTTAAAGTAGTATTGATCTTTCTTTGAGCTTAAAGTAATATGGGGACCAAGCTCTCTAAGCTTAAAGTAGTATGACCTCTAGGCCGAGTTCATGATATATTTAAGGCATTTGATCATGCTTTACAGGTGGAATGGCCTCGAGGATGAGTTCTAATATACAATTTGGCCTCAGGGCCAAGCCCTCTCTAGGCTTTTGAGTAATTCTGACCTAGTGGTTAAGCTCTTATATGAGCTTCAAAGTAATTTCAGCCTTGTGGTCGACCTCTTATCTAGGCTTCAAAGTAATTCTAGTCTCGTGGTTGAGCTCTTATCTAGGCTTCAAAATAATTCTGGTCTCATGGTCGAGCTCTCTCTAAGCTTAAACTAGCATGGTCTCGGGGCCAAGCTCTCTCTGACCTTAAAGTAGTATGGCCTTGAGGTCGAGCTCTCTCTGAGCTTAAAATAATATGGTCTGGATATCAATTTCATGATATAAGCCATTTGATCGTGCTTTGCAGGTGCATTGGCCTCAAGGCCGAGTTCTAATATACAATCTAGCCTCGAAGTCGAGCTCTCTCTAGGCTTTTGAGTAATTTCGACCTCGTGGTCGAGCTCTTATAAGAGCTTCAAAGTAATTTTGGCCACGTGGTCAAGCTCTTATATGGTCTTCAAAGTAATTCTAGCCTTGTGGTCGAGCTCTTATATGGGGTTTAAAGTAATTCCAGCCTCATGACCGAGTTTTATCTGAGCTTCAAAATAATTATGGCCTTATGGCCGAGCTCTATCTGAGCTTCGAAGTAATTTCGGCCTCGTTGCTAAGCTCTCTTTGAGCTTAAAGTGGTATGGCCTCGAGGTCGAGCTCTCTAAGTTCAAAGTAGTATGGCCTCGGGCCAAGCTCTCTCTAAGCTTAAAGTAGTTTATTCTCGGGGTCGAGCTCTCTTTGAGGTTAAAGTAGTATGGTCTTGAGGCCAAGCACTCTTGGAGCTTAAAGTAGTATGACCCCAAGGCTGAGCTCTCTCTAAGCTTAAAGTAACATGGCCTTGGGGTCGAACACTCTCTGAGTTTAAAGTAGTATGGCCTCAAGGCCGAGCTCTCTTTAAGCTTAAAGTAGTATAGTCTTAAAGTCGAGCTCTCTTTAAGCTTACAATATTATGGCCTCGAGGTCATGCTCTCTTTAAGCTTAAAGTAGTACTGAGCTCCATCAAGCTTAAAGTAATATGACCTCAGGGTCGAACTCTCTTTGAGCTTAAAGTAGTGTGACCTCGGGGTTGAACTCTTCTTAGCTTAAAGTAATATGGCATAGGGGTCGAGCTCCTTGATGAGTGTTGCACTCCTTGATGGTCATGGAGGTTGATTTCTTTGTTTGTCCATGAGGTTGAGTTCCTTGGGTGGCTGGTTTATCCTAGCTCTTTACATTATCGCTTGAGTATGGTCTTTCCGCCTTATTTTTTTGATTTTAAGTCATCTTGGCCCGATGTTGGATTCATTTCAAAGGTGTAAATCAAATTACTGCATCACAGTCAAACTTGCATTCTATTTTAGCATTTTCCACCTTAGTTCATTATAGGCATTTTAGATTTTCATTCTCATAGGTAAATTTTGAGTTGCAATTAGAAAAATCCGCACTAAAATGATATGTTAGAAGCTGTAAAAAAAATGTTCAGGTGCATACATTTCAAATTTGTCTTTCATTTAGCATTCTAACTTCATATTAATCATTGTTAAATAGAGTGACTTTCATAGATGAATTGCATTGTAGAATATATTGTTAAAGGCATTTAAGTTTATGCATTTGATATGATCTTTTTTATAGTTCATGCATTCAACTACTACATAGAATCATTCAATCATTCAATTTTCATTTTCCCCAATGCATTCTTTTTTTCTCTTGAGTCTTTTCCTTATTCTACATTAGGGAAAAGCTATTGGTTTGTTGGCCTTTTAGCTACAAAAAAGCGAGTTCAACAATCCCTTGAGAGTTACTTTTGTATTTATAGGATCAACCACTAGTAAAAAAAGAGGATACTAACGCGCTCATTATGCTTCGGTTTACCAGAAACTGAAGCATAACATGACGCGGTGATATTTTTTAAATTTTTGCGATAATATATGTCTCGGTTCTAAAACAATCGAAGTAATATAGTGTCTATGACATTAGTTAAACATGCAACCACTACCATAGGATTTGCATACCTAATAAGCAAAGACTTTTTATCTATCAAAAGTATTTGTACAGAGATTTTGGCCTCAGTTGTTTTCAGGATCGAGGTCGTAGACCTTCTGTCCAACTAATACATTCTCATCCTAAGTCTAACGAAAATCTCTATGCAACACTTTTGGTATCATGGGTTGTGAATCTATATTCTTATTAGAATAATACTTACTTAAAAAAATAATAACAATTTAATAAATAATAACATAAAAATAAATAATAACTAACATATAAAATTATTTTAATTTATTTATAATATATAAATATGAAATAAATTTAAACTGAAAATTCTTAAATATTCTTATTATTAGGCCATGCATTTTAGACAGGATATGAACATGAGATATTATAAATAAAATTATCTATAGATAGTAATTTCGAGTTTAAACTTTAATCAAACTTAAAGTTCACTTACCCGTCTTTAAGAAATTGTCATTTTTTTTTCGATAAATCTCTAAAAAAAAAAGCAACAAAACCAAAAGAATAAATTATATTTACTTCTCTATCACCATATCTATTCAATATTCCTTTCAATTTCTTTTATTCGGCATAATATCATGATTATGGTTAACAAATTGAGGTTTTATTATATAATTGAAGTAGCTTTACACGTAGATTACCTCATTGAATATAATAGAAGACCCAGTTAGCCATCTCGTGTTTTGTTTTTTCTTGTATCTCACTTAAAATGATAAAATTGGGTTTGGAAAAATGAACCAACATAAAAATCTCTTGAAAAAAGTACATAAAATTGATTGTTTTTAAGTAATGTGATTTAAATTTGAAAAATATATCACATTTTAACTTTTTATTTCAAATTAATTTTATTGTAGTTTAAAATTATTGTACATTGTAAGTCTTAAAAAAAGAAAAATAATTTTTACACCATTTACACCCATTGACAATTTAAAAGTATCATGGTCATTAAAAAATTAATTTTTGTATTTATAAAGAAAGTTAAAAATTAAAAAGTAAAATAATAGATATGAAATTTGTGTAAAAATTTATTGAATGTCAAAATAACACTACCCTAAAAAGAAATATAATCTTATATTACTTAGTTTTCATAATTTCAAATGTTTAACCACTCTTCATGTTTCCTGGCTAGAGAGTAACAGAGAGAAAGTAGAACTCCTATAGATGAAAAACGGTTGAAAGTTTGTAAAAATTGTAATATATAAATACTATCAAACAATGTAAATTTATTAGGTGATTGACAGCTACATGTAGAGATGTGAACATAACATATGAAACAATATAAATTTATTAGGTGATTTGACATATACTTGTAGAAATTTTAACATAACATCTAAATAAATAAAAAATAAAAAATCAACTAATATTTATGGAAATTTGATGAGTCGGATTGAATATGAAATTTTTAGTTTATGTTGATGTCGTGGAACAACAATGTCTTCATCTTTTTGTAGTTTTTCATATTAATGTTTCTTAGGATATAGCAGACAGAAAAAATTAAGATAAAACAGACAGAAAAAATAAATTAAGCATTATAATATATTAGATTAAATTGTCGTGTTTATTTAAAATTGATTTTACCTTATCGGGTTTGGAAGAGATTGATAATATTGAATTTAAATAATTTCAAGATAAAATTAATAAAATATATTACTTTTATTAAACCTCAAAAATAGTAGAGTTTAAACTTATTTTGATTTAAATTCACGAATCACTATTGCTACTAAGTATATTTGTTTTGTGGTACTGCATCATAAAGATTTAATTGAGTATTTTGTGCCTTGTTTGGTTGAAGAGGTGGATAATAGTTTTATAACCATGCTACCTATTTTTCGTGTGTGATGTCTAGTTTTTACTCTAAATAGTACCTTCTCCTTCTCAACTGTTTCGCAAATTTCCGCTTCAAATATACAAGTATACTATTCTACAACTTAGATTTCCTATCTTACACAGATACTATACGACTCTTTACAGGGACTGATGGGAGTGTTGATAGCAAAATCATCAAAAACTCTGAATTGGATCATTTATATCTGGATTCTCACTTTGGGTTTCATGTATGTCTTTTACTTTCTGCAGCCTCACAATTTCTTCACACATCTATCAAATTTTTAAAATTATCACTTTTACTCTCTCCATAAAAAGTTACTTTCGAAATATATATTTCGAAAGCTTTATGAAAAAAAAAAAAGACTTTCCAAAATTTGTGGAACATTTTTTTAAATGAAATTGAGAACAAAATTTACAGAGCGGGTTTCCGAAATGCAATTTTCAAAACAAAACAAATGAAATATATTTCGGAATAAAATTTTTAGAATATATTTTTTAAAATTTATATAATATCTTTCGATATAAATTTTCTGAAACATTTTTAAATGAAATGTGTTTCAAAAAACACTTTCCAAAACACAACATTTCCAAAGTAGCTTTCGATTTCCACATTTTTTTTCCCCTACAGAGCTTTTCCACTCTTCATATGCAGCGGCGTCGTTAATGACATAGTGGCAATGATGATAATGGTAGTGGTGAACAGTATTCGAGTCGTTTTCTCTTACTTTGAGGGTGCAGTTAGTAATTGTGTAATTGTGGGAGTGCAGGAAGCAATAGTATTGATGTATTATGCAGAGTGACAAAGATACTGCAGTCCGTGGACCACACAGATGTTATTTGGGGAAAAAGGTTACATTTTCCATACAGAAGCTCTATTTATTGTCACTTGCAAAGCTCTATTTATAATCTACCACACTTTCAAAGACCGGCACAATATCTATTCTGAGCGGAGTAAAAACAAACAGTGATACTGTAGGCTTGAATCTTGGATTTGTTCAAGCTTACTTCTAAAATATTCTAAGTACCCACGTCCACTGTTCATTCATTTTGTTAGCAATTACTTTTCCCTTTGTATCTAATGACAGAAAAGATGAGCTGTGGATTATTTTTTTCGTTAATTAACAAACAAGATAGATGTGTGAATGTTTTCAGTTTTGTAAAATTGTGTAAAGAATAATCGAGGCTTTCAAAGAACCAAAATAAGTCATGCGTTGCTGCATTGCATTGCCAAACCAAAGAATTTATATTCTGATTTCAGGTGCAAAGCACTTGATCATTTGCAACTTAATCTTCCTTTCAGGAAGAAAGATGGTACCTCTGAAAACTTAGTCATCTCTACGAAAGCCATGGAAAGACATAAAAATTTAAAATCTCACAATACTACTTTCTTTTAGGGGAAACTTGAGTGGAAATCTTTCTGGGGCAACTCTTACAGCCAACATTATGTTCCTGGAGATTAAAATCAATCTACTATTTCAAAACTGAAATCAAGCAAAAGTTTTGACCTCTCAAGCAGACCCTGCTTCTGTTCCACTCTCGTTCTCTTTACTGTCCTCCGAGATTTCAGTGTTAACTTGTTCTTTTTGAGGTGCTTCTTGTTCAGGCTTTGCAGGTCCAGGCCCAGCTGATACCTTCACCATTGATGGACGTAATAGACGGTCACCAAGTTTAAAACCCTTTCTGAATTCTTGAATTATGATCCCATCCTCAAATTCAGCAGAATCCTCACGCATAATTGCTTCATGTAGCTTTAACAAATAAAATGAAAATATGATTCATCAGAAAAACTAGTTCTCATGACTCTAATGTTCGATACTTCAGAAACAAACAAAATAAAATTTCTAGACAACAGAAACATTGTGTCTAGTGTTTCATTCAAGGCTGTAGCTCACACAAAAGTTTTGAAACAAAGTATCATCCAACCAACCAGCTGGAAGTAATTCTCTAACTAATATTATGTGTTGAGACGAGATTCTCAACAGATTTTGCTAAAACATTTCTCTTGATATTTTTTGTTATGTAGTTTTACACTCACCAAGTTGGCTCGAAACAATCACGAATTGCTTTGGGTTAAAAGCGTGTCAAGGTCTTCAGGAAACCTGAACAAGCTTGATAAAGTGTTTGAAAAAGTTCATCAAGGACATGATTGAATTTCGAGCCAACAGGTTTGCGTGCCTGCATCAATCATAGATGACAGCATTATGCCATAAAAAATGTAATGGAAGACTGGAACCAAACAAAACATGTTTTCTTAAACAAAAATAAGATATTTTTCATGGAGGAAACAAAATCTAAAATCCATATTGAAATAATCCAAAGACAATATAAATTATATTACAGAAGTTGAACAAAAATTAAGGGCATAGTGCGCCAAAAATAATTGACAGTTATAAAAGTTTGGTGCATTCCAGCCTTTAGAAAAGTTAAATTTCTCAGTTTCATTTTTACATAAAACAGTATCCCCTCTATAATGATAAGATTATTTTCCTTGAAAGTTAGATAAACTTGAATTTAACTACAAGTCTACTAATTGAAATTACTGAATGCAGATTAACTTACCAGTGGATCAAAGGGTGTTCCAACTGTCTCCACTGGTTCAACTCCAAGGGCAGCTAGAATTTCATTGAACTGTTTATATATACTTTGATAGCTGTTAACTATTTTCTCCTCTCCCTCTGTCTCCACCTTAATCTGGGTTTTTGCTCTCTCAAAATTATCCAATACAGACAATAAACTTTCAACAACTTCACCCTGAGCATTTGTGACCAGGGAAAGGCGATCTCTCTCTGTCCTCTTCCGAAAATTGTCAAAGTCTGCACTAATCCTTAGAATCCGATCCTTTTCTATTGACAACTCTTCAGATAAAGCAGCTATTTTCCCTTCAAGTTCTATTTGCTCATCTTCAATGGATTTTAATGACGATTCCAGCTGCGCAATTTTGACTTCATCATTACTAGCCAATGCTTCTTTGTATGATTGAAGTAACAATACAAAAGGTGAAGCAGATGCTTCATCAGCATCACTACCCTCATTGTCACTTGCACTGTCCTTTACGTCAACAGCACCATCTAAAGGGTCCTGTCACATTAGTACATAAGAACCCCCATTATTTTCTTTGTTGAGCTAGTCAAATTACAAAATGTCAATGACGTGTATTCCTCAAGCGTGAAATCTACTAGAAAAGTCTAAAATTGTATGAGCCAAAAAAGGTGGTGTGGAATCAAAACCTTATTGATAAATTCCTACTCCATTTGAAGAGTAATATGTAGTGTAGTGATTAAAAAAAATCAAATATCACTTGATGTCTCTTAAATTAGGAAGAAGAGGTACACATAGTATGAAAGATGACTTCGACAGTGCAAATGCTAAAGAACAAAATAATATAATATAACATGGGGGAAAAAATGCAACGAGGAAGGAAAATTGGAAACATGCTAAATATCATAACTTAACACCTGCCTACAAGGTTGGCAAACTAGATAGTTAAATTAACCTCAAGGAGGAATCTTAAACCAGTTGACAAAGAAGCAACAGCAACGAAAATAATTATAATGGAGCTATCTTCTTTAATTTCAATTTATTTTATTTAATTTTTTTTGTTATTTATTGGTTTGATTTTTTATTATATTGTGTTGATTACATGTTCTACTGACTCACATAATGTGCTTGAGGTAGCAATAAAAAACCAATATTACAGTAAGAGGGTTGTTTTCTTGTAAATTATGACTGCCTAGGACGTTGTAGTTTAATACAAGATGATGTCAAACTATCGAGTTTACATGAACTAATGGAGCTTCCATAGTATAAAAAGCTTTTAATTACTGAGTCAATCCCTAACTATATGGAATTTTCAAATAGGTCCTTAATCATATGATTTCTTTTAATCAGGTCCCTAGGGTTAGTAATCCGTTTAACCATTATCTACCACGGAATATTCCTTATTCCCTCCTTATTGGCGGGATGAAGCCACCAAAAAATGCCAATTTAAGATGGTCAATTTCTGGCTGTAAAAAAATGCCTTGGATTGTCACTTTCTAGTCATTCCAAGCCACCAATAAAGAATAAATAGTTTGTCAACAGATATACTAAAAAATATGTACATTATCAAGACCCAATTCCAAACTTTCTTAGTTAAGAAACCTACTTGAAATTTTAAAATAGTTTAGGGACCAACTGGGCAATTAAACCTATAAAAATTATTAAAACATATCAACAGCAGCTCTGTAATAATGTGGATGCATATAAACACAAGTTCCTAAAGTGAAAACATTTCAAAAGAGCTCATTTTTCCAAATCATTTGAGCCCTAGTAAGAACCCTATTGCCAAAGGGTGAATAAGGAGAAAAAAAAACACTCATTCCAAAGTAGCTAATTCGTGTTTATGCCAATTTACACAATTTTAACAAGATTATCTAAGTTTGTCCAAACTAGAGTTTGATAGCAAGTTAATCCATTATCTCTTTCTACAATCATAAAGTCACAAAAGTATAGAGTTAGAAAACAAAGGTTTGATAATCATAATTTATAATTTCCAAAAGATCAGGTAGGAAAGTGATGAAGTCTGAAAAGTCCCATCTTGAACTACATGTGTCAAACCCCGCCCTTTGTATGGAAGATCCTTTTCCCCAAATACTAGATCAGTATCATCAAGAAGAGTCTTCTTCTTTCATTGTCTACTGCACCAGAAGAACCGGCCATTATCTGCTTAATTTTAATTTCACTCAATCCTTCCATACTCCTCAGCATACATAACCCACTAAACCCTGTATAGATTCCAGCTGGGCAGCATTGCTTACCGAAAAACTACAACATCATACCCTCAAACATTAATTAGCAGCATTAATACTTAAAACCCTATATTCAATCTTTGGACAATTAGAATTGGAGTGACCTCGGTAATTTGTATAATTTTCGAATGTAAAGCTTAAATACGCAAATTTTCAAGATGAAACAACAATTCTGATTAGGAAGTGACAAAACGGGACTTACGGAATTTTATCTAAGTTTAATCCTTATCGCAAACCTCATGTGGACGTAACTTAAAAAGTTAGCCGCAAGACTATACTGAAGTAAGCATTTGAAGGAAACGGGTGATTGATATTACAATTGAAAAAGAGCTAGGTACAATAAACTTCTAAAGACATTTCTAAGAGGGAATAATCGCACAACATAATTAATTATAAGGAAAGCATCAGACATTGTGCCTAATCTACCATAGAATCTTAACACACCCACCCCTCACATTCATGTCACATCTAGTTGATTTTACAGCACAATATCAAGAATCATTTTAACAAATGTCTCCTTGCACCAAACCAGAAAATGCTAAAATTCCGAACAAATATAAAACCTGAAATTCAAAATTGGTTCCAATTCCTCAGCTAATAAACAAGTAACAAAAGAAAAAGGCGTTAGCTAGAGAGAGGGCGATCCTCACCAGAACCTGAACCTCCGGTTCCTGAACCTGTGGGGCCTCGGTGTCGCCGTCAAAAGCGAAGGGCACGAACCTGATGAACCGCAGAGAGGGAACAGGAGGGAACCCCAGGGAGGAGAGGAGCGAGGGTTTTCTCTTGCAGGTAGCGCTTTGTCTGAACGAGGCAACGGCGACTCGCGAGGGTTTCGGCGACTTGGCAGCGCGCGGCGGAGGCGCTGGCCGGAAAGTGGGGGTTCTGAGAACAGTGGCCATTAGGATAGAGAGAAACAAGAAATGGAACAGAGAGATAAGGGGCAAGTAAGTGGCGAGTGCACGACGCTTAAGAATTGAAAAAAATGGTGGGAAGGAAACGACCGTTGGATTCGGTTGGGTGTGGCTTAATCCGACGGTGGCGATTGAGTAGTGTTCGTTTTATAGGAAACCCTTGGATATGAAATTTAATATCAAATATCAAATACATAGAACAATCTTGTGTTGCGCCGTCGTTTGTCCATTTTATTTTAGTTTAATAAAATAAAATTGTACAGATTTGGTCTATTTATATTTATATCTTAATTAATAAAAGAATTATATATATATATATATATGGATTTGTTACGAGTTGATAAATAAATAAATAAATAATATATATATATATATATAAAAGGTTTGTTAACTAGGTAAATACCACATTTTAGTTGATAAAAATATCTTTATTCATAAAAAAATATACTTTAAACACATGGATATTTTAATAAATTTAAAATAAAAGAAATAGAAAAAATTATAAATTATTCAAATACTCTTAACCTTAGAATTTAAAATTTATAATATATGAGGGTATTTTTGTCGACATTGCTCCGTCAAGTCTATTGCGGAAAATTCTTATAGGAGTCTAGGCCGTGCCTCAGTCCTAGTGTGGCTGATCATCTTCTCAGACCAACTACTGATTGGTAAGTTATTGTCTCACCAACTAGCTAATCAGACGCGAGCTCCTCCTCGAATGGATTCTTCTTTTTGCTCCTCAGCTTACGGGTTATTAACAATCGTTTCCAGCTATTGTTTCCCTCCCAAGGATAGGTTTTTACACGTTACTCACTCGTTTGCCACTGAAAACACCACTTTCCGTCCGACTTGCATGTGTAAGGCATGCCACCAGCATTCAACCTGAGCCAGGATCAAACTCTCCATGAGATTCCTAGTTGCATTACTTATAGCTTCCTTGTTCGTAGACAAAACTGATTCAGAATTCTCTTTCATTCCAAGACATCACCTCTAGACTAAAATTTGATACACTTTAAAAGATTACATTAGCAAACCTTTTATATATATATATATATATATATATATATATATATATATATATATATATATATATATATATGTAAGGTTTTGCTATAGATACGATTATTGAAAACAAATTCTCCATGCTAGCTATCATATGTGGTTTTTTTGTTGAACTTTTCTATTCAATTTGAGTAGTTTATTTAATTTGTTTATTACAAAAACATTCACTTAAAATATCTTATATATATATATATATATATATATATATATATATATATATATAAAAGGTTTTGTTATAGATACGATTATTGAAAACAAATTCTCCATGCTATTACTTCACAACTATCATATGTGGTTTTCTTTTAACTTTTCTATTCAATTTAAGTAGTTTATTTTATTTTGTTTATTACAAAAACATTCACTTAAAATATCTTATGTTTATATGCTTTATTAGACTCAGGATTTGTTACAGATGCTTAAATGAGAGTTTTTATTTTATTTATATTTTGGTATCAGAAAAATATGAGTCTATTTTTTCTTTTTTCCATTGAACAAATTACAATGTAGATTGGGTGAAAATATTTTGCATTGTATAAAAGGCAGCAAAATAAGCATCTTAGTTGATAAAATCTGTTATATATTGTTTTTTTGTGCTCCAAATTTAAATACTTTATTGAAGCAAGAGGTTGCCTTGTCTAATTCTATTAACTTACCAATTTGTCCACTGTTATACAATTCAATTATGCAGTTGCTGTTACTGATTTGTGTGCATGTATATCTCTTTTACAGGATGATGTGACTGTTGGTCAAGCAGGTCTGAATACTTTGTATTAGGATGCACTATGAAAATAGGGGAATTGGCAGACCCTTTGTTTAATGTTTTTTCGTTTATTTCTGACTTTTGAGAGCTCTTACACACTATTATTAGGACTTTCAGAAAGTTTAAAATTAGATGTCCAGTAATTGATTTTTTATACAGCGTATAAATTGATAAAATAGATTTGGTAAAAGATAAATGAAATATAACTTTCATTTAGTTTGATGAATTTAAAGAATGAAAAACTTGTATTATTTGATTCATTGTTAGCTTTTTTGCCTTTTAATTTAACTGCCATAGTTTAGTTTATTCTATGAAATCTCCAATCTATTTCACATTCTATGCATTTGATAAAATTCCAAGGAGTTTTAATTGTTTTTGCAATCGTATTTGAATAACATTGAGACTAGTTCCTCTTGTAGAGATAACACAGACAGATAATAGAATAAAACAATAATATACTGCCATGTCAAGGGACACAAATATCTCAAGATTAACAAATATTTCTATCATTTTAAGCAAACAATTTTAAAAAAAATATTATTAGCTTTAACTGATAAAAAGGGCAAGAAAGAGAAACAATGTATTAATATTTGGACACAGTTAATCTTCGGAACTTTTGCATATAAAAGAAGATGAATTCACCAAACATAATTCAAAACTACAACCTAACAAGTCAAAATTTGATGCTGAATGATAGAGGTGTGTGGGTTCCATCATATATTTTACAGTCAAATGATATCTATTCTTTATTTTTTTTCCTATCATAACATATTTTTGTAAGAGAAATCATTTATTATTGTAAAAATATATTTTAGAAAATTTTAGATATTATTTTCATGTATTTAATTTAGACTTAATACCAAATGTTCGAAATGGTTCCAAATTTTTTTTGTTCAATGTAGTCCTAAAGAACGTAATTTGTGTTCAATTTAGTCCTTTTTGCAAACGTCGTTTAAATCGTTAACGGCCAGATGTTCAAATGTGCAATTAGTGAATAAGATGTGATTTTTTTGCTGACGTGGACACCCTAAGGTATAGTGAGGCGCATTTATGTTTTTTACATAAATGATCGTTCCCAAACAGTCAAGTAGTATCTATTTTTTATCTCTTTTTCCTATCATAACATATTTTTGTAAGAGAAATCATTTATTAATGTGAAAATATATTTTAAAAAATTTTAGATATTATTTCTATGTATTTAATTTATTATATTATATGTATTTTGTTGTTATTATTAAAAAAACAATCTCATAATTTTAAGAATTTGTTTCGTAGAATAGGTAGTTCTTTGTATATATATTTTATTCATGTAAGAAAACAAACAACAAAAAATATATTCTCTCGGAGTTTTTTTTATCTTTCGAAGTAGGTGATTGTGTGATATAATTATAGTCTTTATTGTTATTCAATCTTAGAATTATTTTGTATATCCCCATTTTTGTGTGATCTCAAACATCATCATCCATCTTCGATTTTTGTGCCTTAATTGCACAATTCTATAATGACTAAAATTAGAAATATAGCAAGTTTCAAAGTATGGAAGAATTGAAAATTGTTCATTCAGTTTGTCGATTGAATGAAAAAAATTATCTTAAATGGTCTCAACTCATTAGGACTATTCTAAAAGAGAAAGGAAAGGTCAACCACCTCATTGATGATGCCCTTGCGGAATAAGATGTCAGATTCAAGTCATGGGATGAAGAAGACTCCATGATCATGACATGGCTATGAAACTCAATGGTTCCATAAATTAGCAATACATGCATGTTCCTCACTTTTGCGAAGGCTATATGGATTGCAATAGAGCAAACCTACTCTGAGGCAAAGGATGTTGCCCAAATTTATGAGGTGAAAGTAAAAACAATTGCAACCAAACAGGGCATTAAAATTGTCATACAGTATGCTAATCAACTCAAATCTTTATGGATGAAATTAGATTAATACAAGGTGAAGTGTTTTGAAGATTTAGAAATTCTAAGAGAATACATTAAACAAGATCGGGTGTATGGTTTCTTGGTAGGCCTAAACCAAGAATATAATCAAGTCATAATCCAAATATTAAGCAAGGAGAAGGTTCCTAGACTCAACAAAGTAATGATAATTATTCAAAGTAAAGAAAGCATAAGTAATATAATGTTGAAGACCCCAATTGCGGATAATTTAATTATGATTGTTGAAGGAGCAATAGCCATGGCTGCATACCAAAAGAAAGTAGATCTCTTCCCATAACAAAGAAGAAAAATGAATGAGTTTCGTACACCTATTACAACAAGTCGCGTCACACAAGGGACAAATATTGAAAGTTACATGGAAAACCTCAAAGAAAAGATTTGGGACACAAAGGAGGCCTTCTAAGGAGAGGGGTGCAAGCTCATGTTGCTGTTAGTCCTGAAAGTTAAGAAGGATTTGTCCAACTCAACCATAAGGAGTTAGAAAGATTAAGGTTCTTTCTTAGTAAATTGGAAAAACCCACAGGTGCGTGTTCATTGACATACTCTGGTAAGTTCCCATTTTCTTGTAGATTTAATTTCTCAAATACCCCCTTTACTCGTTATTAGATACTAGACTTTGGAGCCATAAACCATATGACATCATTCCTAAACACTTCTCCATATTCCCTATGTCCCAATAAGAAGAAAATTTTTACAACTTACGGAACCCTCATAAATGCAGCTGGATAAGGAGATGTCTAAATAACCCCAACCATAATACTAAAAAATGTTCTTCACGTCCCCAAATTATCCACAAGTTTGATATCTATACAAAAACTTACCAATGACCTCTTATGTAATGCAGTTTTTCATAAAAACTCTTGTATATTTTAGGACAAGAAGTCAGGAAGGACGATTGGACATGCTAAAGAATGACATGACCTTTACTAGATGGAAGATTTGAGGTTGCCCATTAAGAGTCGCTATCTAATATCTGAATCATCCATGTCCAATAAAGAAAAAATCCACTTGTTTTATTATCGTTTGGAACATCCTTTATTTTGAGTGATAAAGTTAATATTTCCTTCCTTGTTTAAAAATTTAAATTTGGAACATCTTCATTGTGAGGTGTGTGAGCTTGCCAAACACAAGCGTATACCTTTTCCTATCAGCAATAAAGTAAGCATTTCTCCTTTTTATCTTGTTCATATAAATATATGGGGTCCCTATAATATTCCTAGTACCTAAGGCAATAAATGGTTTATAACCTTTATAGATGATTGTACAAGGGTAACATGATTTTTCCTTCTTAAACACAAATTTGAGGTCAACCCTATTTTTCTATAGTTTGTTTCAATGATTAAAAATCAATTTGGGGTTAATATAAAAATAATTAGGTCTGATAATGCCAAAGATTACTTCAATCATACTTTAAATTCTTTTTTTCAAAAGGAAGGAATAATCCATGAATCCTCATGTGTAAACACACCCAACAAAATGTGATTGCAGAAAGGAAAACTAGGCATTTATTAGATAAAACTAGAGCACTTCTTTTTTAAAATAATGTTCCAAAAAGATTTATGGGGAAAGCTATTCTCACAACTGCTTACTTGATTAATAGATTACCATCTCCTCAAAAAGCCCCATGGAAGTCTTAAAATCATTCTACGCACATATAATCCATAAAATAACCTTTCCAAAAAGATTTGGGAGGAAGTTATTATCACTACTATTTACTTGATTAATAGATCACCTTCTATTTTATCCTCAAAAAGCCCTATGGAAGTCTTAAACTCATTCTACCCACATATAATGTAGAAAATAACCTTCAACCTAGAATATTTGGTTGTGTCTCTTTTGTACATGTTCATAGCAATGGAAGAGGAAAACTTGACCTAAATGCATTTCTTAGGGTACTCAACCACACAAAATGATATAAATGTTTTCATCTTCCATCCAAAAAATTCTTTGTGACAAGAGATGTTACTTTCAATGAACGAGTAAGCTACGTTGACCAATCTTATCTTCAGGGGACACATTAAGAGAGGGAAATGAGCCTTTTATATTACCAAATCTGACTTTTGGACCAAAAACAAAAATTCAAAAGAATACTACCATTATATGTGAAGCTAAAGTTGGAGAGGAACAAGTAGAGGTGAATCAAATACCTCAATCTACAGGACCAACAACTAAACCACATGACAATACAAAGTTTGGGAAAAATTTGGTGTACACACGAAGAGGAAAGACCATTCCAAGATCTACTCATGTTCAAGAATCCAACCCTAACATTACATGAGGTAATTCATTTTGATCCTATAAATTATAACTCTACTACTTTTGTGATGAATTTCCTTCTAAAAAACTAGTTGAACATATACATAATAATTTAGACCTCCCCATTGCTCTTAGAAAAGGAACTCGAACATGCACAAAACAACAACCTTACCCCTTGATAAATTGTCTACCTTTGAAAAATTCTCACCTACCTATAAAACCTTTCTCACAAGCCTGAACACCACAACTACACTTTCTTATGTATCTGAGGCATTAATTGACAAAAAATCAAAACAAGCCATGGACTTGGAGATAAAGGCATTGAAGAAAAACAATACTTGGCAACTAGTCATCCTACACCTGGAAGAAGAGTTGTTGGGTGCAAGTAGGTTTATACTGTGAAGTACAAGGCTGATGGGACTATTGAGAGGTATAAGGAAAGGTTGGTGACTAAGGGATTCACCCAAACATATGGAATGAATTGCTTAGAGACTTTTGCACCAATTGCCAAAATGAACATGGTTAGAGTAATTTTGTCATTGGTAGCAAACCACAATTGGGAACTATAACAATTTAATGTAAAAAATGCATTCCTACATGGGGATCATGAAGAAGAAATATACATGGAAATACCACTTAGGGATACAAGACAGATTGAGGTCAACACAATTTTCAAATTAAAAAAGGCGTTATACGGGTTGAAACAGTCACCTAAAGCATGGTTTAGGAGATTCACCAAAGTTATGACAAAGTCTTAAATACAAACAAAGCCAAGGGAACCACAATTTATTCATTAAACATTCTGATTCAGGGGGAGTAACAATGTTTATGTGGATGATATAATTATTACTAAGAATGATAAAAAGGAACAACAAAGGTTGAGCCAATGTCTTGCTAAGGAATTCGAAATCAAGACTTTAGGGATGCTAAAATAATTTTTGGGAATTGAAGTAGCCCATTCCAAGAAAGGAATCTTCATATCCCAACCAAAATATACCATTGATTTGCTACATAAATAGGTAAAACAGCCTGCAAACTAGCAAATATACTTGTTGATCCAAATATAAAATTAGAAAGTGTAAATGAGGATGTTTATGTGGATAAAGAAATGTATCAAAGACTTATGGGAAGACTCATTTACCTATCTCACACTAGGTCAGATATTGTCTTTGATGTGAGCTTAGTTAGCCATGCACCAATCAAAGGAAGTACATTTACAAATTGCACTTATAATTGTCCAATATTTAAGGACTCCAAGAAGATGAATTTTGTTCAAAAGAAATAAGAATGCTATTCTTGAGGCATATACAAAATGTTGATTATACAAGTTCAACTATGGATAAGAGGTCAACTATTAAATATTGTATCTTTCTTTATGGAAACCTAGTTTGGAAGAGCAAAAAACAAAGTATGGTAGCTAGATGTACTACTGAAGCATAATTTTGAACAATGGGCCAAAAAATATGTGAACTTTTATGGATGAAGATTATACTAGAAGATTATAAAGATAAAGTGGGAGGAACTTATGCGGTTATATTGTGATAATAAATTTAGTATAACCCACAACCTAGTATGATAAAACCAAACATATCGAGGAGGACAAACATTTTATTAAAGAAAAGCTTGACAATGACTTGATTTGTATCTTATATGTGTTCACTCAAAATCAACTTGTAGACATACACACCATAGGATTGAACAACAACAATTTTGAATAAATTATATCTAAACTTTGAAATGAAAAACACTTATTCACATACTTGAAAGGAAATGTTAAAACATATTTTAAAATATTTTAAATATTATTCTAATTTATTTAATTTGTTATATATTTATATCTTACTTTTATTACTAGAATAAAAATCCCACCGGAATTTATTTAGTAAAATAGACACTTCATTCAACAAACTCTTTTACATATATCCATGCATGTAAAGAAACAAACAATAAAAAATATATTCTATCTGCTAAATTTAAGAATTAATATTTCAATATTTAAACAATATATTAATATCACTTATTTCCTATCTTATCATATATGCACATATTTTTTTCTTTTATCCAATTTACTAGATGTTGAAGATAATGTGGATATGTCGAAATATATTTATGGCAACATTTTTATTACCATTAAACATGATTTCAGTGCACTGAAAAGTGTAATTCTTATACATAGAAAGAAACACATCAGAAAAGAGAAATAAATAATTGATTCAATGAAATGGAAAGAGTTAAAAAAAGAAAGGAAAAATCTTAATAAGATGTTTGTTTTAAAGGGAAACAATTTTTTTTTCAAATTCCATGGAATAATGGATAGACTCCAAACAAAGACATGCTGTTAACAGTTCACCTTTTTTTATGCTGTTCAGTAACATCATTAAGTACATCTCTGAACTTAGGTCCACTTTGTATTCCCTACTCCATACCCTTTCCCTTCCTCTCTCACCCTTTTCAATTCAGAGCAAAACTGTTGCTACAACAACATGAAAATGAATAGCAGGAGTAGGTTAATGACCCTTTGGTTTGTGATATCTGTTGCACTTTGTTTCAATGCCAGAAACTCAGTTTCAGCTTCAAAGCAGTGTAATTTCCCTGCAATCTTCAACTTTGGTGACTCCAATTCTGACACTGGAGGCCTCTCTGCTGCCTTTGGACAACCTGGTCCTCCCCAAGGAATGACCTACTTCCACCACCCTGCTGGCCGTTACTGTGATGGCCGTCTCATTGTTGATTTCATAGGTTCTTAACCCTTTACTCTTTCTATGCTTATTTTCTTTATTCTTTCTATGCTTATTTTCTTTATTCACTTTGCGAATTCTTGTTTTAACAAGGGTTTAAATTCATCATAAAGAACTAGTCATTGTGTTGACAGTAACTCTCACATTCTACTCCACCTAACCTTTTCTGCTATTTCAATATAATCTTGCAGTGTCTCAACCCTTTTCTCTGTCATTGCTTTTCTGAGTTCACTTTGATTCTCTCAACCAAATTGCAAAATCAGTACTTTGAGTCTTGAGTATGTGTTTTGTTTGTAGAATTTGGGATCAAAACTGATTGAAAGTTTGGTTTTTTTGAATGATTGAAAGTTTTCTTGACCAAGTTCTTTAATTTTGTTGTGTTCATTTGTATTTTGATCTCTAAAAGCAGTATCTTGAAAAATCCACCGACAGATTCACTGGGTTTTGTCACTCTCCATAAAATACAATTTTTCTAAGGTAATATCTATCACACCAAACATTGCAGTCGTTTAAGATTTCTTTGCTCGAGGTTTTGTTCTTAAAAAGTATACAATATGACTCTTCATATGATTCAGCAACCAAATTTTATTGTTTAATTTAAGCGATTTGCTTTGGATAGAATTGCAAAAGTAAGAGAATCTAAAACGTTGAGTTATTTGAAAGATATATAATTTGATCATTTTAAAAAATAAAGCCATTTGAAATATTATTGTTCTATACTTGGAATTTTCCAATGTAATTTTTCAATCTCTTAGCTTTTTTATGGAATGCTGAGATATTTTTTTTGCATAAAATCCTTACATTATAATAATCGGCATAGTAGCTGATAAGGTTGGCCTAAGTTACGTGAATTTTGGGAAATATGTGTGAAGTTTTAAGTTCTATTTTTTTTTTTGTTTTTTGTTTGATGATGATACTGATAATTTATTCTCACTATCGCTATTGTAAAGAAAACTTTATGGAAACTTTAAGAATAATTCTAACTATTAAATGCATTATTTCATGATAGCAACACATACTTCTACCTTTTCTTTGAAAGTTAAAATAAATAAATCTGACAATTTTTGATGTATTTATTTTATTCCCTTTATCAAACTATTGTTTGTTGTTGAAATTATTGAGTATTTACAGAAAATGAAAACCTTTTTATTTTTATAAAATGCAATATTTAGTGCATCTCTCTCACATTATATGTATATATAATAAGTGATAGACAGGACTTTCAGATACCCTTTGGTGATTATGCATTGTAGCATGTGATGTATGGACCACGCACGCACATCTAACCTCTTTTGTCCCTTTTCCTTAGCTTTGGAAAATGATCATCACAATATAAGAGAAATCAATATAATTAATTATACATGTAATTATTTAATTATATACGTCATTTCTTAAAATAATTATTCATATGACTTTTTATCTACCATAGTAAATAAATATCTTATAAAATATTATTAACAATAAAAGTAATTCTTACAACTGTAGAAATAAATCTTTTAAAATTAAAACCAGTTAAGTTCCATCTAAGATCAACAATGATACAAGATAGATTGAACGGATTAGCTACTTTATATATATATATATATATATATATATAAAGGAGATGCAAATTTGGTAATAAAATTCGGATATCTGATTTTGCAACTAAAAAAACAAGCAAATTAGTATATTAAAAGAGGATACTTTATATTATATTAGATTTCTACAAAAAGTTTGGAACCCTCAATTTTGTATAAACAGGCATAGATTATAGTTTCCAAGGAATTTAAATTAAAAAAGTGTTCTTGATGTTGAGGAATGGTAATTAATTTGACCTTGATTTTTGATATTTGCATGAAAAGCTAAGAAGCTGGGTCTGCCTTACTTGAATGCATTTCTTGATTCTGTTGGGTCAAATTATAGCCATGGAGCGAACTTTGCAACTGCTGGATCCACCATTAGACCTCAGAACACAACCCTTCATCAAAGTGGAGGCTTCAGCCCTTTCTCTCTGGACGTTCAATTCAATCAATTCAGTGATTTCCAACGCAGAACCCAAATTTTTCGCAATAAAGGTAATGCCAACACATGAACCATATTTTCCCTTCTTGTGTTCTTCATGATCAATGATCATTCTTCATCCCTCTTAGGTGGAGTATACGAAACATTGTTACCAAAAGCAGAATACTTTTCTCAAGCATTGTACACGTTTGATATTGGTCAAAATGACTTGGCATCTGGTTACTTCCACAACATGTCCACGGATCAAGTTAGAGCGTATGTTCCAGATGTTTTGGATCAATTCAAGAACGTAATCAAGGTAATGCATGTGATGTTTCTTGTTGCTGATTCAGAAAAGTTAACTTATACAGTTCTTGCATTCTGATACATATTTGGTTTAACATTTGTGGAAAATACAAACTGTTTATAGTAACTTCAATTTCGAGAATAAGTTATGTATAGATGTTTGATTCATGTACTAGAACTACTGTATTCTTGCAAGTATATGAACTAAAACATACAAATATAGGAACTGCATAAAGTTTAATCAGAAAACAAACTAACAGCATGTGCATGACAGATGTTTGTGTATTTGTTTGGTTTTGTTAGTATATATATAATCATGGAGGAAGGTCATTTTGGGTTCACAATACGGGTCCTGTTGGTTGTTTGCCATACATAATGGATCTTCACCCAGTGAAACGGTCATTAGTGGACAAAGCAGGATGTGCAACCCCTTATAATGAAGTGGCCAAGTTCTTCAATCGTGAACTGGAAAAGGTTGTGTTTCAACTCAGAAAAGAGCTTCCCCTGGCTGCTATCACTTATGTTGATGTTTACGCTGCGAAGTACTCTCTCATTAGTCATCCGAAGAAGCATGGTAAACCCTCTGTCTCTGGTTTGGACTTGTTTAGTTTGTGAAAAAAGTGTGGGAAAATGAGTTTGTTTGTTGAATGCAGGTTTTGAGGAACCATTGAGAGCATGTTGTGGACATGGTGGAAAGTACAACTACAATTTGCACATGGGGTGTGGTGCTAAGATTAAGCGTGGTGGGAAAGAGATTCTGGTGGCGAAGCCATGCAAGGATCCATCTGTTTGGGTTAATTGGGATGGCGTTCATTACACTCAGGCTGCAAACAAAAGGGTGCTTGAACAGATTGTTGATGGTGCATTTTCTGATCCACCCATTCCTTTGAACATGGCTTGTCATAGGAATCTTTGAATGAAAGGGTGCTAATATCTTGTCCTTTTTTCTTTGTATCTTTTGAAAATTATTCAATAAAAAATGGCAAAGTATGTAATTGATTATTATGATATGTGAGGCACAGGTGTCGAAGATCAATTTAATTAGTTTTTTTTTTTACATTTTTAGACAAAATTTAGTTTGTTATTATGGATCTAGGCAAATTTTTTTTGTTTACGGAAATGGATAAGTTGTGCTGTCTTTCACATGACTTCAAATGAAGAATTTGTACAGGAGGTGCACAACTTATATACTGTCAAAATAAAAAAGATGAATTTGTGCATCCTGATACGTTTTCAAACACTAGTAATAGATTACGAGCACTTGTAATTAATTTCACAGTATTGAAGTAGTTCAGAAAGGTCACGACTTCACTAATCAATTACTGAAATTCGAATAAAAAGGTTCGGTGATTGATTACAAAGTGTTGTTGTAATCGATTACCAGAGAAAAAAATATTAAAACTAAGTTAAAACATATGAATTTGAATTACCAAAGGAATTTGTTGTGCATAAAAAAGATTCTCATATTTTCTTTATACTCATCTTAAATAAGATCAATTGACAGTGTAAATTATTTAATTAAGTATAAAAGAAACAATTTATAATGAATATGAAAGATTTAAATTCAGTATAAAAAACAATTGATGCAATTTATGATGTAAATTACTTAAATTTATTATAAAGGAAACAATTTATTCAATTACGTGATCCTTTTAATTTCGAATTTCAATCCTGATAATCAATTATAATAGTGATATAATCGATTATAAGTAAATTATAAGTAAGTTGTAATTTTCTTATATTATAATTAATTATAAAAGTTTGTAATCGATCACCACCAACGCTGAAAACATATAAAGGGTAGTGTATAACTTCACTTTTTTTTTGTTGTGAGTATAGAAGTTGTGCACCTTCAAACACTTTGAGTGAGTGTTGACCTTTAAAACTTGTATTAAGTAAAATGTAAAAAATGAGATAAAAATGATGTTTCTCTTGACAATTACCACGTTGTTTCTTACAATCGTAAGTTGTTTTAACCAAACACATATATTAAGATAAATAATATGGTAAATTTATTTAATCCGTGCTTAAAATAATAGAGTCAAAGAATACTCTAACACCCAAAAAGGGGATAAATTTCTTTGTTGGATAATAAAAACAGGAAAATTAAGAAGTGCTCAACTCTGCATGACCATGGGCAAAGAAAGAAGAAAAATTCTTATGCAAGGTTCAGAAGAGAATGGAGTTTGTTAACGTTACGGAGTTGGAGCGCTGAGAGAAACCAAAAGCAAAAAAGTAAAAAAAAAAAACCTAAAAAATCGCGAGAATGGAACAGAGCGTTCTGGAATGTCTGGGCGTTGAAATCATCGGCGTGATGAGTCCGGTGTCGATCTGCATGTTCCTGGTGGTTCTTCTGGTCTACGCCCTCTCCTCGCCGTCATCCTCTGCCGCCACCATCACAACCGCCGCCAACCTCGTCTACGCCGAGAATCCCGCCGATAGCCCAGCGGAGAAGTTCGAGGGCGCGCTCCTCAACGCCGTCGTCTTCGTCGGCCTCATCGCGCTCGTCACCTTCCTCCTCGTACTCCTCTACTACTACAACTGTACCGCCTTCCTCCGCCACTACACGCGCTTCTCCGCCTTCTTCGTCCTCGCCTCCATGGGCGGATCCATCCTCCTCTCCCTCCTCCAGCGCTTCTCCATCCCCCTCGACGCGGTATCCTCCTTGCTTCTGCTCTTCAATTTCACCGTCGTCGGAGTACTCTCCGTCTTCGCCGGCGGGATCCCGATTATTCTCCGCCAAGCGTACATGGTCTGCCTCGGGATCATCGTCGCTGCTTGGTTCACCAAATTGCCTGAGTGGACCACGTGGACGCTCCTCGTTGCGCTCGCGCTCTACGATTTGGTCGCCGTTCTCGCCCCCGGAGGCCCGCTCAAGCTCCTCGTCGATTTGGCGTCCACTCGGAACGAGGAGCTGCCGGCGTTGGTCTACGAGGCGCGTCCTACTGTCGCTACCCGAACCCCCGCCGCCCTAGGATTTATGGTCGCCGGGGTTTCGGATTCTGAAGCTTCTAGAATTGAGCTTCAGGTAGTTTCTAGGGATAATGTAAGTAACAATGATGATGATGACGACGACATTGATGCGAATCATGGTGGGAGCGATGAAGGGGAAAGGTCCCCATTGGTTGGTGGAATGAGATTTGGCGAGGTTGTTATTAATGAGGAGATGTCTCCCCTTGTTGAAATGAGTGGGATTGGGGATGGTGAGGACGCCGAGAGAGTGATGAGGGAGATTGGTGGGGAGAGGGGGATTAAGCTTGGCCTTGGGGACTTTGTTTTCTACAGTGTTCTTGTGGGGAGAGCTGCCATGTATGATTTGATGACAGTGTATGCGTGTTACCTTGCCATTATTTCGGGACTGGGGTGCACACTGATATTGTTGTCGGTGTGCCGGCAGGCTCTGCCGGCACTTCCAATTTCGATCGCCCTGGGGGTTCTGTTCTATTTTTTGACGCGGCTGCTGATGGAGCCCTTCATTGTTGGGACTGCCACCAATTTGATGATGTTTTGAGGTTTTTGAGATACAGGTTTGGCAGGCTAGGCTTTAGGAATGTTCTAGTGGTTTCATGTACAAGGAATTTTTGCATGGAATGATTAAGTAGGATTATATCCATTACAGCAAATGATATACTTGTGCTCATTTTCACAGATAGTGTTGTAACTGATGTTTGAAATGAAATGCAATTCAACCACCCCTTCCATGCCCTTTTCTCTAGAGATTGTAAATTTTAAAACTAAAATGACTAGTTATATTAAGCAAGTCTTCCTTGTCCTTTTGTTGTACATGAGATTTGGAGAGGAAGTTATTATTTACTGGCACTTGCTGAGTTTATCACATCTACTTGAGTGTGTGTATGGACTTTTCGTACAATTTATAGCCTCCATAATGGATATTATCCATCATTTTTTGAGATTAGTATATTTCTTACAAACCGAAAACAATTCAGAAGGCTGTGTCATGTTTGCTCAAATTGTTGACTTTAAGCAAGAGGGTAGCATTGACGGGTGATTTTGTATTAAAGTATCACGTGTACATTTTGATGTGCACGAAAAGGGTGATCTGCATATGTGCTTTTAAGTTGTACTATAATGCACACAAGTAATTCTAAGGATGTATTTATGCATCGCTTACCATTAGTTCTCTGCAGATTATAGACAAAACTTTGCTTACAAATATCTGATTGATTTAAGTCTGGCAGCAGTTAAAGGTTCCTTTCTTATGCCTTTGAGAAATTTGTTTTGCCTCTTATATAGTTCAAAGTTGTTTACTTTGTTGAGAATAGTTTTTAGTGTACTGTGTCTCTTTCTCCCCACTGTTGTTATAAGAATGAAGTGATACTGTATGAATATCAATCAATTTAACTTTTAGGGTCTTGGCCTCCCCGTATATAGACGTTCCAAGTTATATACCTTCTAAATCCAAATTAATATCAATACTATTTACTGGTATTCTACATTCTTAACATATGTCCTTTTATCTAGGTCTTGGAATTGAAACATACTTCATCCTCCCATTCTCGGTTGGGTTTAAAGAATTTCTTCCATAGATAGCTCATCTAAATAATCTGATAATGTTTGCAATTTGTTCTTTTGTAAGGACATAGGGCATGCAGTCTGTCTATTTTTCTTCTTTCATTTTAATGAAGTTTATCTGCTTTCACATGCTTGATTCTGTCATAAAAAAAACAGGATTGACAATTACGGCGAATGGTAATTGTAGATTTTCACAGGTTTAGAGTTGGCAACTTATAAAGTTCTTAGTTATCTCTAATGCAAGAGTCATACTATAGAGTCTTATTTTGTTTCATGTAAATCTTAGTATGTCACGTTATTTTTAAAATCTTCTTGTATGCTTTGTTCTAATATGAGATCTTATAAAACCTACATTTTAATAATTTTTATGTACAGTTCATTCATTGTAAGTACAGCGTTTGCAACATGAGAAATAATTTTTAATTCTTATGACAGTTTTGAAGATCTTCTCATACCATATCAGCATGTTCCAATGGAGTTTCTTATAAAACCTAGGTTTTAAGCTCATGGTCCCGATTATGACCCTTGTACTGTAGATGTCCTTAGTAGTCTTTCAACTCACATAATCTCATATTGCATGGGTCGGTAATCTACATTCTATTTCTGACTAGTTGCTACTACATTGATTTCCTGTTTCTCCATGTACCGAGTTTTTCTTCCAAGAAATGTACAATGGTCATCATAGGTACCCCTCATATCAGAGCAGTACTGCCACCCATTATGCATTGGGTTAGGCTTCTATTTGCAAGTGATCGTGCTTCCTGAACAACAATTCTCTTCCTAATGACCCTTTTAGATGGTTCAGCTTCAAATTGTGTGCATGAATTGACTCACCAAGGGTTGTGCAAAATATAAATTTGAATTCCAATACATTTGCACTGTTAATAAGAATGGCAATCACTGTCTTTTTGTTTGATGGTAAATAAACTATTTCCGAAGTCCTTTTCTTAGAAGAGCTTTCATTCCATCTCAGCCATTTCTCAATCCAGATGTAGAGCTTCTGTGATGCTTCTTGACACCATACAGATCAGAAATTCTAGAGGAAAAACTTTATGGTTACATGACAGATTTTGTGGGACATTTTTAAATGGAATGAGGAGCATGAGTCCCATAACTTTTTCTTGATGCCTCTAGGTATGCCAACATCAGAAATAAAATTGATAAGGTGTTTATAATTTGAAACATCTAGAGTTCAATACGATTGGATCTACTGTTGGGATGATAGTCTGGCCTGACCTGTATTTCTTTGCTCCTCAAGTGTTAACCAGGACCTGTTAATCTGGTTGTGATACTGCTCACCCGTCTCTGAGTTGTTAATGTTTTGCACATTATCTTCAATTTCGGTGACATGATAACTAACAATTTTTGGAATGTAAGATCAAAATTTAATGTTGGTTTCTCCCTTGTTCGCATCATTGTCCTCCTGACATATTTTGTGACCACCTCCCAACAGTCCAACCGTTTTCGGATCAAACCAGTCCTTTTTTGGGACACCTAGCTTATATATGAAGTCTTTGCACTTTCAATTCCGTTTCTCTCACATTAGTCATTGATGGAAGCAGCTCCACTCTTCAAGCTAGAGCTCTCCACGAATCAAAATGGATGTAGCGAAATGAATTGATGAAGGAAGACGCAGGTACACGCCAAGTGTTTGTGAAATGGTTTAGTGGAGGTTTGGTAAGTGTGTGAGGTTTCTCAAGCTCAGAAGACCTTCTAAGGGGGAAGGAAGCTAGAGGAAGGAGTGCAAAATAAGCACAAGAAAGTTTGAACTCTGAGGATAAGCCTGGAGTAAACTCAATAGCATTTCATTATCTCTTCAAAGTTGGATTTTGCAATGGAGAGTGCCTCTCTTTTATAGGTGAAGAGAGGGCTCTATAGCTGATCTACCAAGCTCTAAAGAATGACAAAAGAAGTGTGTTGAAGACGCAATTTAAGCTTGGGCTGCAAGTCCCATGCGAAACATAATTAAAACGTGTTTTAAAAGCTTAAATTCTGGTTCGTAATGGCTAAGCTCATGGTGTTGGTAGTTGGGCACAGGTTCTATTCCGGAAGCCAATCTCCCTTTGTAGTCCAATCCGGAAGTCAAAAACTTTAATCCGGAAATCACTTTAGATGCTCTCTTCTTTGCCTCATTTGCTCTCTTTAGCTTGGCAAGCCTTCTAGGATGCATAGGCATGGTCTCCAACCTTTATTTGTGACCTACAAAACAATACAAATGTGATATGGAATAAAAGTATACGTGAGGAGAAATAAAGGCGGGAAGGAGAGAATGTCTGTTAGAAATTAGGAGGGAGTTTCTGTTAGAAGTTAGTTAGAGGAAAAGGGGAGTATAAATAAGAATTAGTGGTAAAGGGCGAGGATTAGGAAATGAATATTTTGTTGTTAACTGGAACATTAGTCCAGTGGAGGGAGATCGGGCTTCCTTGGGGGGTGATTACTATACAATTGTATTCTTGTTCATTGAATAAGAGAAGTATATTCAGATAAGTGTGTTCTGTTGGTGTGATCTATTTCCTTTCTTGACTTCTTGATTTAAGAAGTCCAACAATATTGGCCCGACCTGCCGGATCCAAATCGAAGGAGAGACAAGATGGAGAACAGGGTGAGTGCATTGGAGGGAAGATTCGATTCCATGGAAGCGACGTTGGAGGAAATTCGAGCGGAGATGAGGGGAATGGCTCCAAACGCGAATCGCAACCGTGGGAGAAGAGGGAACCAAGGGAGGAGTTTTGAAAGCAATCGTTTGGTTAATGAAGGTCGGGGTACGAAGGAGGATGAGTCAGAGGATGAATCGGAGGAAGAACGCGACGTTCAAAAGAATTGGATGAAGAGAGTGGAATTACCCATTTTCGAAGGGGTCGATCCGATGGGATGGATCGCTAGGGCAGAGAAATTCTTCGAATTACAAAATGTGACAGAAAGGGAGAAGATGAAGCTGGTGTACATCTGTATGGAATGGGGAGCGAATTATTGGTTCCGCTTTTGGCGGAAGAAGGTGAAGAATCCTACCTGGGCGACATTGACGGAGGCGATGGTCAGGAGGTTTGGAGGTAGACATCGGGGAACAATCTTCGAAAATTGGCGGCAATGCGACAAAGAGGAGCGGTAGAAGAATATGTACAGGAATTCGAAGTCCTGGTGGCTCAGGCGGCGGGCGTGACGGAGGAACAACTTCTTCGGTATTTCTTTGCTGGATTACAAGAAGGACTAAGGGATCTCGTTAGACCTTTAAAGGTATTACAAAAGAGAGACATAAATCAACAAGGAGAGGAAGTATCTCAAATTCTGATCCAATGGCAAGAAGGTAGCGTAGAAGGAGCAACTTGGGAAGAAGAGTTGTACATCAAGCAACAATTTCTGAATTTCAACCTTGAGGACAAGGTTGTTGAGATGGAGGGGTATTGATAGGGGAATAAAAGTATACGTGAGGAGAAATAAAGGCGGGAAGGAGAGAATGTCTGTTAGAAATTAGGAGGAAGTTTATGTTAGAAGTTAGTTAGAGGAAAATGGGAGTATAAATAAGAATTAATGGTAAAGGGCAAGGATTAGGAAATGAATATTTTGTTGTTATCTGGAACACTAGTCCAGTGGAGGGAGATCGGACTTCCTTGGGAGTGATTACTATACAATTATATTCTTGTTCATTGAATAAGAGAAGTATATTCGGATGACTTCTTGATTTAAGAAGTCAAACAAAATGTGTTTAACAAAGAGAATCCATCTAAGACCTAGATAAGGAAATAGCTTTTCATTAAAGTTTTTATTCACTTTCCTTTTTTTAGTCTTAATATAAGTTGATATTTCTTTGGATGGAAGTACCTAAAGGAGTTCCCATCAGTCATTCCTGGCATTTTCTTGCACTTATTTCTGTTTTCTTTAAGTGAACGTGTACTGTTTTTTTGTCTTATGCTCCGTGTCTTGTTAACTATGGCATAGGATGATTATTGTGTCTCTAAATACGTAATAAATTCTAAATAGGAGTTGTTCGGACTCTGTTCTATACTTCTAAAACAGAGGATTGGGGCCTGAAATTCTTTCGGGTGTGAGATTGTTTGTTTGAAAATAAAGAATTCAAGGAGGTGGCTAAGAAAGGGTCTGTGGAAGAAGAGCTTTGAGGTTCAACGGGCTTTGTGTTAAAGAATAAGTTAATGATATTAAATAAAACACTGGAGGTAAAACTGTGAATGAGATGGATATAAAAGAAGAAATAATTGTCATAACAAAAATTTTGGGAGGTGACTAGTTGTGAGGAAATTGATATCAGTTTGAATTAATTTTGCAACCTTCTTAAGCCACTGATTAGGCCTAGACCATGCCATCATAAAATCTCTTGACAACTCAATTGTATGGATATTTTCTTTTCTCAGTTTATACAATACTGTGAAATCAACTTATGCATCTTTGGTGTTTGCAACCATTGGTCTAAGAGTTCTTTGAAGCTTTTATTATTCGTTTTATTAGCATACAATTATGTATATGTTGATTATGCAATGGGATTATTTCCTTTACTCTATCGTTTCCATTTATGAGCTTGCAACCGTTTCCAAAATAACACAGTTCTGGAAAATTGGAAAGCAGTAAGTGCATTCGAAGATTTTTTGTGTTGCTACTTCATTCCGCTAAAACGCATCTTTTTGCAATAAGTCAATTAAGGTGCTACTAGCCAAGCATATCCTTTCACAAATCATCTATAATATCTGATTAAACCGTGAAATCCTTCCAATTGCTTAAATTTTTTGGCTAAAGTCACTTTTTGACAAGTTTCAACTTTTAAGTATCCATAGCCACATCTTAGCCTAAAAGAATATGGGTAAAATACTCAATTTTCTACATTTCAGATGAACATTAGGAAGATGAAAAAAAGACTCTTGCTTGATGGAATAATTCCCTCATGAAGCATATTTGTCACTAACTTCTCATTTTTTTTTTGTCTTGTTGACCTTGAGAATAGCAATATGATTTTCACCTTAACTAGAGTGGCTCTTTCCATTAAAGGAATAAAATGCATGTGGAATGGAAGAGGTGGCAATGCCGTTGTAGTAAAAAAATGGAAGCATGTGAATGTAGTACAAAACTAATATAGATAATTCTTTTTTTTTTCTCTACCAACTTGAATTATATAGGATCCAATTCAAATTGTTGTAAATATAATTCTTAACAAAAATGTATTTACGACAAATTAATATTTCAATTAAATTTTTAATTGAATAAGTTAAATCTGAGTTTTTTTTAAAAGAAAGTATATTCAAATTTTATTGAATAAATTTAATTTAATAATAGATAATATTTATCGGAAATATAAATAAATATTATTGTATATATCAGGCTGCAATTATAGCTTTTGAACATTTTGTTGGAATTCGGAGAATGTCCTTTCTCCCGGAAGAACTATGGCGGCGAATTCTAGAAATCGGAATCGAAAGCAGCGGTTTCAGCTACAAGGATCTCTGCTGCGTCTCCATCTCATGCCGCCGCCTGCACCGCCTCTCCTCCGAGGATCTTCTTTGGAACCGCCTTCTCTCCGCCGACTATCCTCAACCCCATCCTTCTTCTTCCACTTCTTCTAAATCTCTATATAAATTAAGGTGCGAATTTTGTTCCGCGTTTTCAACTCTTCTTAGCTCGCCCTTCTGCCTTTTGTGTGATTTTCTTATCTGGGTAACTTTAAAGCTCAAATTTTTATTACTTATTTATGAAGTGAGTTTTTGGTAATTAGGTTTGAGAGGGACAAGGAGAGGAGAATAGCTGCTCATAGGAGGGCTGTGTTGAGAAAAGAGAGCCAGATTGCGGAACATTCTAGAAAACTCAGAGAAATTCAGACACGTGTTGCTCAAGAAACCGCCACAGCCACACAAACTGCTCAAGACTTGTCCAATTTGCGTAGGGCCAGGTACTCTACCCACTTAATCTTTCATCTCACACACACATACCAAAGCCTTTTTCTTTTATTCATCTGTGTTTTAGTTGAATTCTTATGCCGATCCTATATGGACTCTGTTGTGAAAATTCTTGTTGCGGATTGTTTTATTGGTTATGCTATCTTTTTGGTGTTATGTGGGTATTTTAATGTTCTTGTTTATATAACAGAACAGTAATGGGGGTGGATTGATTTTTCATTTCCGGGGTAACTGGCTGCAGCTATTGACTATTGTAATTTTATCCATTGGAAAGTCACCTAAATAAAAGAAGAGTCTCAGTTGGAGCCCATAGTTGCTACGTCATTGGAGACTCAGTTGGAGCCTGAATGGTATTTTGTCTCATATAGACTAGAAATATGACTTAAATGAAATTTGGATAGTTCTTATCTTACCAACTGATTTTACAAGATTGAGTTACGAACCTAAACTCATATTCTAATAGTATGAGCTATATCTTTTGCTCCATGGTGGGTTTGCTGTAGGCTTTACTGCATTTATTAGCTTGGGTAGCTTTGGTGTTGATGGGGTTTTGTGAGTTTTTTTTTTTTTTATGAAGTTTGGATAGTTCTTATCTTACCAATTGATTTTTCAAGATTGAGTTAGGCACCTAAACTCATATTCTAAGAGTATGAGCTATATTTTTTGCTCCATGGTGGGTTTGTTGTAGGTTTTACTGCATTTATTAGCTTGGGTAGTTGTTAGGGTATAAGGTGGGAGATAATGATAAGGGTTGGGAGGTAATGAGAAGGAGAAGAAAGGTAGGAGGGAAGTGAGGCCGAACGATATTGACCATAAAGGCCGAACGGTGGAAGGCATTGACAAGTAAGGCCGAACAATGAATAAGGGGAAATGGTCAGACCGAAAGGTGGACAAAAGGGGAGCGACCAGGCTGAACAGTGACAACGGGGGCGACCTGGCCGAACGGTGGGAGGCAGGGAGCAACTAGGCCGAACGGTGGGAGGCAGGGATCGACCAGGGCAAACAGTGGGAGGCAGGGATCGACCAGGGCAAACAGTGGGAGGCAGGGAGCGATCAGGCCGAATGGTGGGAAGCAGGGAAGGACCTGAGCCGAACGGTTGAAGAATCACCATCTTAGCTGCGCAGCGGTTAGGGGAGCGAGAGCTAATTACAGTAAAAGCAGCCACAATACGAGAGAATATTCAGTATAAATTAATTAGAGTAAATAAATATACATTATATATATATATATATATATATATATATATATATATATATATATATATATATATATATATATATATATATATATATCCTAGGAAATATTCAATATAAGACATTTATAATTAAGGATATATGCTAGGATAATATACGGAGATATTCATATTAAATATAGAGATATTTATATTAAATGCAAATATTTCCTAGAGAAATATTTAGTAAGAGATGGGGCGGGAAATAATTAGTATAAATAAAGCTAGAGTCTAGGGTTAAGGGTGTGCTTTTGATTTGTGAGTTTTGTAAAGGAGGTTATGCTCCAGAATAGTTGACGAAGGTTATGCTCCAAATTATTGTTTGTTTTCTATTTGATTCAGTTATTCTTATCAATAAAAGAGATTCATTCATCTATTATCAGTCGTTTATTGTTCTATCACGTGTGTGAGAGTGTGAAAGGTTGTATTTGGCTAGTTTACATACTCAGGTGCGTAACAATTCTTGGTTCGACCTGCCAGATCAAGGAGAGAGTGTGAGGCCAGTCGGAGTGACAAAGAAGAGTGAGAAACGTCATGGAGGGGAGGATGAGTGCAGTCAAAGTCAAACTGGAGCACGTGGGGTTAAATCAGGAAAGCATGCAGGTGTCCATAGGCGAGACGAAGAAGGAAGCAATCTGCAAGAATTTACAAGAGCTGATGAGAATGATGGCAGTACGAGCCCATCATCTAGATGGGAAGTCAAAAGGAAGTCAGGGGTCCATCAATGGGAAAGTCAACAAGGAGGAGGGCGAGAAGGATGAAGGAAGGACCGAACGGTGGGGAAGGAGGTGGATCGAACGGTGAGAGGGGCAATGGACCGAACGGTGTTGAACGCTAGGAGGAACCTTTGAATTGGAGAAGAAGGGTAGAGTTACCCGTTTTCGAAGGGAGTGATCCACTGAACTGGATCAGTAGAGCGGATAAATTCTTCGAGTTACAAGGGGTGTCTGAGGAGGAAAAGTTGCGTCTAGCGTACATCAGCATGAAGGGTAGTGCAGGATTCTGGGTCAGATTCTGGAGGGAGCAAACTGACGACCGAACGTGGACGGGACTGAAGGAGGCAATAGTGGTACGGTTCGGAGGCAGCAGTCAGGGACCAGTCTTTGAGAGACTGACGGCCATTAAGCAGATAGGCTTGGTGGAGGAATACATCCAAGAATTTGAAATTTTGGTGGGACAGACAAAAGGAGTGGCCAAAGCATAGCTGATGGGCTACTTCATGGCAGGTTTACAGGATGGCGATGATAGCTATGAGGATGGCGATGGACGTGGAGGACGTCCAAGGAGCGTGAAGGCTGGGAGCGGAAGTATGATCAAGAATCAATTTGAGAGACCGAACGGTTCGAATACGCGGTTGGAGTCCAGTCGCCCTAACCAGAGTCGGACGGTAACTGCTGTGGAGAGTCGAGCAACAATCACAGAGGGTATGGGTTTCAGACGAAAGGAAAGAAACCTGAGGAATCTACCCTATGAGGAATATGTGAAACAAAGGAAAGAAGGAAGGTGCTTTAGATGCGGCGTTCTGTTTGGTCCTGCTCACCACTGTCCGGACAGGAGCTTGAGAGTCACGATATTGGTGGAAGATGAGGAGGGATGGCCACCACCCGAGCCTCTAGACCTGGATTGATGAGGAGCCATGAGATCAAGCTCCCCGATTCCAACCTTGAGGACAAGGTTGTTTTGCAGCGAGGTGTAATGCTAGGATATAAGGTGGGAGGGAATAGCGGGGTGTAATGTTAGGATATAAGGTGGGAGGTAATGAGAAGGAGAAGAAAGGTAGGAGGGAAATGAGGCTGAACGGTATTGACCGTAAAGGCCAAACTGTGGAAGGCATTGAGAGGTAAGGCTGAACGGTGGACAAGGGGGAATGGTCAGACTGAACGGTGGACAAAAAGGGAGCGACCAAGCTAAACGGTGACAATGGGGGCGACCTGGCCGAACGGTGGGAGGCAGGAAGCGACCAGGCCGAACGGTGGGAGGCAGGGAGCGACTAGGCCGAACGGTGGGAGGCAGGGAGCGACCAGGCCGATCGGTGGGAGGCAGGGAGCGACCAGGCCGAAAGGTGGGAGGCAGGGAGCGACCAGGCCGAACGGTGGGAAGACCTAAGCCGAAAGGTTGAAGAATCACCATCTTAATTGCGTAGTGGTTAGGGGGGCGAGAGCTAGTTACAGTAAAAGGAGCTACAATAGGAGAGAATATTCCGTATAAGTTAATTATAATAAATAAATATATATATCTTAGGAAATATTCAATATAAGATATTTATAATTAAGAATATATGCTAGGATAATATACGGGAAGATATTCATATTAAATATAGAGATATTTATATTAAATGCAGATATATTCTTGGGAAATGGGGTGGGAAATAATTAGTATAAATAAAGTTAGAGTCTAGGATTAAGGGTATGCTTTTGATTTGTGAGTTTTGTAAAGGAGGTTATGCTCCAGAATAGTTGACGGAGGTTATACTCCCAATTATTGTTTGTTTTCTATATTATTTAGTTATTCTTATCAATAAAAGAGACTCATTCATCCATTATCATTCGTTTATTGTTCTATCACGTGTGTGAGAGTGTGAAAGATTGTATTTGGCTAGTTTACGTACCTGAGTACGTAATAGTAGCTTTGGTGTTGATGGGGGTTTTGTGAGTTTTTTTTTTTTTTCTTTTTTGTAGGCAAGCCTTTGTAGCTTTGAATGTGTGGCAACCGGAGGTTGTCCGAAGTAGGCAAAAACAAATGGTTGAGCAGAGTGCTGTCCCTGCTGAATGTCGGATACACGCTCTTGAGATGGAACTAAAGCTTTGTAAGCAACAGATTGCAGGGTTGGAGCTGTTCTATGTAAGTGTTGATTTCCGAATCGCATGTAAAGCTTCATTGGGTTGTTACTTACAGAAAATTGTTCCAGAAAGATGAAAAGCGCAGGCTTGATACTGCAAAAGAAGAGTTGGCGTCTATGAAGTATCACCCTATGGAGGAGCGTAAGACCATAAGCCAAAGGGATAATAAGCATGTCAAGCGGAAAAAGCTTAAAATATGCAATAGCTGTGAGTCTTTAATATGCTAATTCCTCCAAAAATATCTGTATACAAAATCAAATCTACTGCTTGCCCTAAGGATAATATTTCTTTTCCTACTTTTTTGCTTGATTGATTCACCTTTTCTACTCTGTTTCCTTTTTAAATCCATTCCTTATAGATTAAATGATTGTCATAGCAATTATGATCAATATCAATAATAATATTGGAATTGTTTGCCCTTCTGGTTTTTATCTTATTGATCAGTTTTCTTGCAAAACTATTATTAAGATTAGGGCAAGTTTTCTCCTGATTATGCAGTACAAAAAAATGAAACAAAACAGGATAGATGAATAATTCTTTTGCAATTTTCTCCAGAGGAGGGACTAAACATTATGATTCATATTTGTTGCTGTGATTCTGACCAACTGTTTATTCCAAAATTATTTGCTCCCTATCAAGAAGATTTGCAAATTTGTGTTAGTAATGTTGTTGACTTGCATAGGTTCTCACATATTATGAATTTTGTATCTTGTACTTATAAAAGATGTGGTTTCTCAATGTGGTAGTCGTAAATCCAGGACCTTAGACCTTGGATCATTGGGGACAATATATTTTGAAAAATAAATGTAATAATATTGACTATTATAATCATCGTCATCATCATGGAATGGATAAATTGACACGGAATGGAATGTCTAGGTAAATAAAGTGAAAAGTACTCAGTTAAAAATGGAACCGAATGAATGAACGAAACTTGATAGCAAAAGAAAATTTGACGTCAGAATGGAAATTGGGGATGGGGGGTTTAAATATATAAAAAATGAGGGGCTAAAGTATAAATTTCAGTTATATACAGAGTGAATGCGCTCCATCAATTTAACATAGGTCCTCTACTGATTGTGACTCTGAGGCTTAGGTGTCACAATAATTTTCAGATACAGATCAGCAAAAGGAAATGCTTTATATTTATAATATAAATCTGATGCTGGTGTAACACAATTTATACTTTCTACACTTTCCATAGTGACGCATATCTACAGAATTTGCTTTTGGTAAAAACACAGGCATTGTTTGATCCATGTAACTGATCACAAATGGTGAGAAAAAGCTTTGGTTAATCTTTATTCATTGACAATTATAGACTCTTATGTAACTAGTTGTTAACCAAACATTGGTTTCTTGTTTTTGTGCTTTCTACATTGGAACACGGAAGAACTTGCATTGTCTATCTTTCATTTTGTGCTAATAATTATATTTTTGGGCAGGAAAACATTGCATCGGTTGAGGTGTTGATGAAATTTGCTCATCCTTCTTCCATTGAAACTTGGACAGTGTTCTGTCCATTAAGACTGACTGCAAATTCTGTGATCACTGTACGGAGAATGTATTAGCAATACGTAGTGAAAGCCTGAGGGTATCAAAGTTAAATCATTATGTGTAACTTGAGTTCAGATGACCCCTTGTTCATTCGATTGTAGCCTTTGGACTCGTGGAAACCTTTAAGTTTGAGGAAAGCTTGATCAAAGGATGGAGTGTATCATATGCAGATCAAGAAGTACTATTAATGAAGTATCTAAATTTAAAAAATAAAATTATAAGGGCTTCACGTGTGGTACCATTATTCTTTAGTTAGATGAATTACCCAATTACGGCCATTTGTGAATGTTTTAGTTATTTTCTTCTGGTTTTTGAGTTATATCATTTCTGTTCAGTTGATGCATGCTCCTTGAAGCCAAATTTCCTTAAAGAAAACGTTACTGGTATGGGTAGGTTTGGAAAACAGTGGTATAAATAATTGGAAACTGGGTTGTGTGGTGGTAATTTGGCAAACATTTTACCGACCTATTTGGTGAATTTGGATTTTCTGTTAGGTTTTTCTGTGTTAATTTTCTGTTATGTCTTCAAAATACATTGATGGATTTTGATGTTTTAAAATATATTAATATTTTTTTTAAAGTATCAACATTTTTAGTGTATTGTTGAGGAGAGGACAACACTAACAAAATTGATAGTTTAAGTGGAATAAATTCTAATGAAGAAACTCAGAATGGTAGAAAAATGTGGGACAGTGATATTAAATATTTTAGTATAATCTTGAATAGCAAGAATAGAAGAATTGTATACGTGGTTCCTATTTCACACCCATCTCCATCATATCTCTCCCTCTCTTCTCTATTTTTTCTCGACTAACCTTAACTTCAGATTGCATATATATATATATATATATATATATATATATATATATATATATATATATATATATATATATATATATATATATATGTATGTATGTATGTATATATTTCAAAGAACTTTAAAATGGTAAAGTTAATAATATTATTATTCATACTTTTTCAAAAAGAATTACATGACATCTAGATGCACTATTGAATTGTGTTTATGGCCAAATCCAAGTTTAGACTTTATTGAAATATGCCATGATTTCACAACATTATGTTATTTGTAGCTTAAAGAATACATGTCAAACATATTAATTTTTATAAATTAAATCTTCTTATCTTAGGGAATTTTATTACGTAAAATTTTTAAACGAACAAGAGTTTTGGTAAGAATAATGAAATTCTCCTAAATCAAACTTCTCCACTTAGAAAAATTAAGAGAAGTGTAAAAGAAATTTCTAAGTCTCACTAAGATTAACATAATTATTCAAGGTTCATTTAGGAAGATTATGAGAACCACATTTTGAATATTGTCAAAATCCTAAATGGTTTACAAAGATAATGGAAGATATAAAAATTTACCATATCAAAGCCTAATCAACATTAAAAGTAAGACCACCTTTATGTTATTAGAAACCCTAGTCAACTAAAAAATTTAGAATTAAAGCATCAACTACCATTCCAAAAGTTAATTTGCTCACCATTTCCAACAATCTGAAGAGTATTTTTAAGAATAACATCAAACCTTTAAGCAATATCAAGTCATACTAAAAAAGATTTATAAAGAATAATTGTATTATATTTGGTCTTCAAAAATGTAGATCGCATTAGCCAACTAAAAATATATAAGTATAAAAAAAATTTCAAGCTAGACAAAGAAAGAAAGTTTTATTTTCTTTAACAGTTATAATGTGTAAGTTATTATCATGTTTGTTAGAGTATAATTCATAATATTAACCAGTTGAGTTCTTTTTATCATTGTTAGAAGATTTTCTTTCTAAGAAACAAGCTTAATATAAATGATATTAGTAAGTAGTTGTAAATAAATTTATTATTAACATTAATATATTTCCTTCATGTACTGTTTTGGATAGCATATTAACAGCTTCAAAAAATTCTTAATATGTCTACTTTTTGACAAAATCATTTTAGTTAATGGATATGATCTTTCTAGCTAATATAACAATTTTATAAGCAAAACTTTTAGTGATGATTTTACATTTGAAATAAAAATAACAATATGAGATTTTATCACAAATTTAACTTCAAAATTTTTAGTGGGAAGAGAAATAACAATAACATTAATTTTAGTGCGAACCTTGTTAAGACTCTAAACTGTGTAACTATGGTGTAGCATCTTCAAGAGAGTGTTGATAATAAACAAGTTAGTTGGAAGAATTAAAACACTTTTAATAATTGTGCAAAAGAATTATACAAATATAGGATGTTAATACACTGAGTAATAAACATTATCATCGCTAGATGATATAATTCAATATACGCTACTAATAAACATGTTATATCATATGATTTAAGCTATTAAGATCTAGATGTTCTTATTCTTGAATGTAGTTCAATATGCAAGGTCGTGCATTCAATAAGGAGGTAAACAATTTTCACTATATATATTAAAGTAAGAGATATCTCAATTGCTAAATGAAACAAATTTAGCCTTAAGCAATGATGCTCTTAAAAAAAACGTAAGATGCAAAACATCACATTTTCATCAATAATGCGAAATTTGGTGTACGCATTAAACGTCTAATAACTTGGAGGCTATAGGGTATTTAAACTTTGATTTTTCTGAATATCAAGAGAATAAACATTTCATATCTAGATACATGTATTTGTTGGTTGAAGGAGTTATCTCTTAAAAGTCTACTAAAAAAACTATTGTATTTTCTTCAACCATGGTCACCAAGTTTATTACTTGTTTTTGAAGCATTCAACATTTGGATATGATTGTGAAACTTTGCCATAAGTTTGCATGTGATCAATGATATTGAAAGATCATTGAAACTCTATTATGAATTATTTGCTTCAACAATAATTGGAGCATAACCAAGTCAAAATCAATGACAAAATGTTTAGTTAATTTTTTTTTCATAATATAAAATATTTCGTATAATATCTAAGAACTAATTTCATGTTAGTTGACTCTCTTGCTAAAGGTTTAATGGTTAAAGATTTTCATGAGGATACTACTCATATAATTTCTTTTAACACCTTAGTTTAGTGAAAGTCAATGTTATTTATCTTTTATTTTATTTTATTTTATTTGGATTATTTGTGTGCTTTTTAGAATCAAAGTTGATGTTTATAATTTTATTCTAAATTTAATTTAGTGCAACATGTATTGTGTCTGAATTCATATCTATATAGATTGAAGATTGAATTAGTTAGAATGTTTAATATCACATCACATGTAATTTACATACCATTTTGTCAAGTAGAGTGAGAATGATGATTATAGTCATAATCATGGTTGATAGTAATGAGTTTAGTGATTCATCATTGTTATATGATGTTAGATGGTTTAATGAGAATCTAAAACTAAATAACAAATATTTGCACACCAATTTTTTTATATATATTTTGTTGATTAATATAATAGTCAAATTGAAAATCATTGAAAGTTTTATAATCCTAATAATAGACTAACATAAATTACGTATTTTACTAACATTATAGTACTTTTTTTACATATGGATTGAATCAATATAAGTTATGTTATATAGTGAATTTTCTACCGTACCAACAAAAAGTGATATGATTTGATAAAGAGAAACTAAGGGTGTTCATAGATTAGATTTTTCAAAATTTAGTCTACATACAATGTAAATCCAATAAATATATTGGACTTAAATTCTAAATCCAATTTAACTAATCATATTGATTATATTTGTCTGATCCAATTTAAATTGAATTAAAACTAGATTGAATTCACCTTATTAATTACATTAAATTCAATGTGGGGTCATCCTAATCAAATATGGGATCAACTTAACTCAACTTGTCATTAATCTCGATCAAATGCCAATGTATCAACAAAACCCAACTTATGGACCAAATTGGCCTAATTTGTCATGACCTCCCCTAAGCTTAACTCAACATGGATTTGCCAAACTTGGCTTATTCTAAATTTTTCTCAAACGAAACAACGATCTAGCTTGGTTTATCCTTTACTTAGACCGATTTAGCTTTATCTGGACCTAACTCGATTCGATTTAATATGAACTTAACTCAACTAAGTCTTTATCGAACCGAACACAACGTAGTTTTAATTACGCCAAATTCTATTTTCTTAAATTTAATCAAACTTAATATTTTATGACAAGGTACCTTAACATAAAATTTTCAAAATTCAAATAATACTCAACAAATTCAATTAAATGAATTAAATTTTAAATTCAAAATATAATTCAAATTAAAGATAAATCTATTTAAATAGATTTCAAATAATATAAATTTAAGTAATTATGAATTAGATTTGAAAATTGGGATTGGAAAAAGTAAAATAAGCTTAAAAACAAAATCATTTTGTTTTAGTAATAAATTATAGGTTTGAATTTCTTTCAAATAAATAACCATACATACTAATAGAAATTATAATTCTTTTTTTTTCTTTTACCAACTTGAATTATATAGGATCTAATTCAAATTGTTGTAAATATAATTCTTAGCAAAAATGTATTTACCACAAATTAATATTTTAATTAAAATTTTTTATTGAAGAAGTTAAGTCTATGAGTTTTTTTTTTAAAGTACATTAAAATTTTACTGAATAAATTTAATTTAATAATAGGTAATATTGATGGGAAATATAAAGAAATATTTTTGCGTATATCATAGGCTGCAATTATAGCTTTTGAACATTTTGTTGGAATTCGGAGAATGTCCTTTCTCCCAGAAGAACTGTGGCAGCGAATTCTAGAAATCGGAATTGAAAGCAGGGGTCTCAGCTGCCAGGATCTCTGCTGCGTCTCCATCTCATGCCGCCGCCTGCACCGCCTCTCCTCCGAGGATCTTCTTTGGAACCGCCTTCTCTCCGCCGACTATCCCCAAACCCATCCTTCTTCTTCCACTTCTTCTAAATCTCTATATAAATTAAGGTGCGAATTCTGTTCTGTGTTTTCAACACTTCTTAGCTCGCCCTCTTGCTTTTTGTGTGATTTTCTTGTCTGGGTATTTTTAAAGCTCAAATTTTTATTACTTATTTATGAAGTGAGTTTTTGGGTAGTTAGGTTTGAGAGGGACAACGAGTGGAGAATAGCTGCTCGTAGGAGGGCTGTGTTGAGAAAGGAGAGGAGAATAGCTGCTCATAGGAGGGCTGTGTTGAGAAAGGAGAGCCAGATTGTGGAACATTCTAGAAAACTCAGAGAAATTCAGACACTTGTTGCTCAAGAAACCGCCACAGCCACACAAACTGCTCAAGACTTGTCCAATTTGCTTAGGGCCAGGTACTCTACCCACTTAATCTTTCGTCTCACACACACATATCAGAGCCTTTTTTCTTTTATTCATCTGTGTTTTAGTTGAATGCTAATGCCGATCCTATATGGACTCTGTAGTGGGGGCCAAAATTCTTGTTGCGGATTGTTTTCAACATATTGGTTATGCTATCTTTTTGGTGTTATGTCTGAGTTTTATGTTCTTGTTTATATAACAGAATAGTAATGGGGTGAATTGATTTTTCATATCCGGGGTAACTAGCTGCAGCTATTGACTAATGTAATTTTTATCCATTGGAAAGTCACCTAAATAAATTACAGTCACCCTTACCTGGCATAGTCGTGGCCTCATTGGAGGCCATAGTTGCTACATCATTGGAGACTCAATTGGAACCTGGATGGTGTTTTGTCTCATAACAAATATGGCTTATATGAAGTTTGGATTGTTCTTACCTTACCAACTGATTTTACAAGATTGAGTTAGGCACCTAAACTCATATTCTAAGAGTATGAGCTATATTTTTTGCTCCATGGTGGGTTTGCTGTAGGCTTTATTGCATTTATTAGCTTAGCTAGCTTTGGTGTTGATGGGGGTTTTGTGAGTTTTTTTTTTTTTTTTTCGTAGACAAGCCTTTGTTCCTTTGAATGTGTGGCAACCGGAGGTTGTCCGAATTATGCAAAACCAAATGGTTGAGCAGAGTGCTGTGGCTGCTGAATGTCGGATACACGCTCTTGAGATGGAACTAAATCTTTGTAAGCAACAGATTGAAGGGTTGGAGCTGTTCTATGTAAGTGTTGATTTCCGTATCATATGTAAAGCTTCATCGGGTTGTTACTTACAGAAAATTGTTCCAGAAAGATGAAAAACGCAGGCTTGATACTGCAAAAGAAGAGTTGACGTCTATGAAGTATCACCCTATGGAGCAGCATAAGACCATAAGCCAAAGGGACAGTAAGCATGTCAAGCGGAAGAAGATGAAAATAGGAAATAGCTGTGAGTCTCTAATATGCTAATTCCTCCTAAAATATCTGTATACAAAATCAATTCTATTGCTTACCCTAAGGATAATATTTCTTTTCCTGCTTTTTTGCTTGCTTGATTCACCTTTTCTACTCTGTTTACTTTTTAAATTCTTTCCTTATAGATTAAATGATTGTCATAGCAATTATGACCAATATCAATAATAATATTGGAATTTTTTTCCTTTCTGGTTTTTATCTTGTTGTTCAGTTTTCTTGCAAAACTAGTATTAAGATTGAGGCATGTTTTCTCCTGATTATGCAGTACGAAAAAGTGAAACAAAACAGGATAGATGAATATTTCTTTAGCAATTTTCTCCAGGGGAGGGACCAAACATTATGGTTCATATTTGTTGTTGTGATTCTGACCAACTATTTATTGCAAAATTATTTGCTCCCTGTGAAGAAGATTGTAATGATCTTGGATAACAAATGGAATAATAAGTAATTGATGAGAATAGAACACTTTGTATCGTAATATGGAATATGAAAGTTTTCATATAATTGGAAAAATGATAGAGGAATAAACTGTCCATCAATACAAGTAGTGGAAATGCAAAAATAACAGAATTGGCAGAAGAATATCCCAAAAGGGCCAAGAGAGAGAAAGAGACAATTTATATATTGCACACCCTTCTCATGTAGCAATACCCCATTTTTTATAATCACGTAGTGCTCCACACGAAATTCTTTAATGTGAATTGGCTATTCTTTTCTTGCCACTTTTGCGGTTGCTCTGGTTTTCCTCCCTGCCACTTTTGCAATTGCTCTTGTTTTCCTCCTCTTTGGCATGTGTCCATTGGGTCCCACATCCCCCACTTGCTCACTACCCTCACCATTCATAACATTTCTTTCCCCGTTTGGAGATCAACCTTGTCCTCAGGGTTGAAGTTACGTACGCACATTTTCTCAAGTAGCTTTGGAGATATCTAACCCTCCCATTGGATCAGTACTTAAGGTATATGTTGATTCGCTCGTAAGATGACTTTGGATTGTAACGCCTTGAGCAATTGAATGACAGGGCCACATTCATTTGTGAGGAAAGGCAAGGGTAGATATGGTTGTTGATTTCCTCCTTTGAACTCTTTCAATAAAGACATGGAAAATCGGGTGGATCTTTTTTGTAAGTGACAAATGATAATTTGTAAGCAACATGTCCAATTCGTTGCATTACTGGGAAATGACCAAAATAACAAAGGCCAAGCTTTTAGTTTTTGTGAAGAGCAACTAAATGTTGCTGATACTGTTGGAGTTTCACAAGCACAAGGTCTTCCACTTGGAACTCCACCATGAACTCGTTTATGATCTACATATTTCTTCATTAGATTTTGTGCTTTTGTCAAATTCTTTTGTGGCATCCTTCACATATTAGGAAGATTAGGAGGGTCTCTCTCATAAACTGATTTGAAGGGTGTCATGCCAATGCTAGTTTGGAAGGAAGTATTATACCAGTATTATACAATGGCAGCATCTTACTCTAGCCTTTTGGGTTATCAACTGTGAAACATCTTAAATACATTTCCAAGCATCGATTAAGAGCTTCGGATTGACTATTAGATTGAGGATGGTAGGCAATACTCATCGCTAAGGTAGTGCCACAAAGCTTACAAAGTTGTTGCCAAAAATTACTTGTAAAGACTCTGTCACAATCTGAAACTATTGGCTTTGTATCCCATGCAACTTTACAATGGATCATGAACACTTTAGCTACTTGCTTGCTTGAATAATTTTCCTTAAGCGTGCAAAAATGTGCATACTTAGAGAGGCGATCAATGACAACCATAATCATGGAGAAGTCATAAGATGGGGAAGGCCAACAGTAAAATTCATGGCCAAGTCTTCCCAAATCTAGTGAGGGATAGGGAGGGGTTGTAAGAGTCCACGGGCAATGTAGTGGAGGATTTGGCTTGTTGGCATATCAAACATTGTTGGACATAAGCTTTAATATCATGGTGCATACCCTACCAATAAAACTGAGAAGAAATTCGTGCCAAGGTGCGCGCAATACTCGAGTGGCCACCTATGGGATTGCTGTGGAACTCTTGCAAGATAGTTTTAATCAAGGGATGCTAGGCTGGTACCACAAGTCTGTGCTTCCAGAACAACAATTGATTATGAATGGAATAATGAGGACTTGAGGGTGCTAGCGTTGCAAAGTCTTATAATATCACAGAGTTTTGAATCAGAAGCAACTGCATCACGCAGGTTTGTGATGAGATCCCACTTAAGCTAAGAAAAAGCCTTGAAATAGGATCTAGACAAGGCATCTGCAACTAGGTTCTCCGTGCTAGGCTTATACTCGATGGTAAAATCATACCTTAATAACCTGTGTAGCCAAGCTTGTTTTCTGGAGTATGAATGGCTTGTTCCATGATACATTTTAAGCTTTTTTGATTGGTGCGTATGACGAACTTATGTCCAAGTAGTGTCGAAATTTCGCTATAGCCTTGGTGATTGCATGGAATTCTCATGTATAGGCAGATTGCTTCTGCATTTGTGGTGACAATTTTTGGAGAAGAAGGCAATTGGGTGTTGGGATTGACTAAGAACGACACCGATGCCTGTCCCTGATGCATTAGTTTCCAATATGAATGGATTGGAGAAGTTCAAGAATGCCAAAACAAGAGCCCTGGTGACGACTGTCTTGAGGTTATCAAAAGCAAGATTGGCTTGAGAATCCCAATGGAAATTAGACTTTTTCAGCAAATTGGTTTAGGGAACAACTATTGAAGCATAGCCCTTTATTAATTGACAATAGTACCCAATCAATTTCAAAAATCCATGTAATTGCTTCACTGTTGTTGGGATTTGCCAATCCAAAATTGTCTTCACCTTATTGTGGTCCATCGAGACATCCTTACTTGAGACAATTTGACCAAGGTATTCCACCTTCTGTATACTAAATGACACTTGGACAATTTGGCAAATAGATGGTGTTATTGTAAAATTCGAAGTATAGCTTCCAAGTGGTGTAAATGAAGTGGCCAAGATGCACTATAGATCAATATATCATCAAAAAGTACTAACATCGATTTTCTCAACAAACTTTGGAAAACAAAATTCATTAAGCTTTGGAAGGTAGCAGGGGCATTGGTGAGCCCAAAGGGCATAACGAGCCATTCGTAATGGCCTTGATGAGTTCGAAAAGCTGTTTTGAATCTATCCTTTTGTGCCACCAAAATTTGATGATAGCCTGAGCGAAGATCAAGCTTGGAGAAATATTGAGCACCCCAAGTTCATCCAATAATTCATCGTTAGGGCCATGGGAAAGCTATCCTTAATCGGTGACCATGTTTAGAGCCCTGTAATCGGTACAAAAATCCCATGTGCCATCTTTTTTCTTGACTAAGAGTATTGATGAAGATAATGGGCTATTGGTAGGAGAAATAATGCCTTCATTCAACATCTTCTCAACAATGTGCTCAATCTGCACCTTATGGCCATGTGGATACCGGTAAGGTCGAACTTTCACAGGATTAGTACCTGACAACAAGGGAATCTAGTGATTATGAGACCTATCCGGTGATAAGCCAAAATGTTTGTCAAAAATAGATTTGTAATTATATAGAAGAAGTGCTAAATCTGGGTGTAAATCAGCAGGGAAGTTAACCCCTTGATCCTGTGGCATCTCGAGAACTTGAAGTTGTAATGTATAGCATTTAGCAAGAACATGTGTGTGAAACATTCTCTATATGTGATGGAATTGCGTTGGGGTTGGAATCGTAGAGTTATCACCATGGAGAATAATAAAATCACCATTCTAAGTAAAATTTCAGAGTCAAAACACTATAATCTAAAATATGGGGCCTAATGTCGCCGGCTAGGATGCGCCTAAAACCAAATCTGTGCCAAAAACCGGTAATAAATACACTGGAAGAGTAAGTGTACAGCCCTGTACTGCCACCTTTAGTTCTCAAATCAGTCCTTCAACGTCAACAAGTTTCCATTGCCCACCATAACTGGAAAACTAGAAATGGGTTCAATAAGCAATTTGCAAGACGTGGTTGTAGAAAATTATCAGAATTGCCATCGTCTAACAAAATCTGAATAGAAAAACCTTGAATAGAGCCCTGGAATTGCATTGTACCCACTGCGTGAAAGCCTTTAAAGGCGTTGAAGGAGAGATGATGGTCGAAAAGAGGGTTAGTGTTGGTATTAGTAAGTTGTGGATACGGGTTGGTTTATCCGGAGGTCCCTCGGCCTTCTCATATTAGAGCAATAGGTATTGTTTATTAGGACATCTATGGGTTGGGGTGAAATTGTCATCGCAAGTTTAATACAACCTTTTCTCTACGACTTTGCATTCCAACCGGGGTGATGTTTTTGACAGTGGATGGTTTGAAAGGTTGGCTAAATGGTTTCATGTTTGGTGGGGTTAATAGGGGTGGTAAGGCATTTGGTTTCAATTGTTGGCTTGAGGTTTGTTTTGTGTTGAAGGGTTTGGGATAGCTAGATGAAAAGTAAGGTTTTGGGTGAGGAGTGTATTTTTTTTCAAAAAGTTTGGCTAAAGACACAACTTTAAGTACAAAATTAGGTGACTGAGCCAACACATCTCTTCTAATTTCAAGTTTGAGGCCACTCAAGAAACAATCTAATATGACGTCAACTGGAAGTCTTGTAACACAATTAGCCAAAGTAGTGAACTCTACATAATAATCATTGACAGCCCAATTGTGATAGTTTAAATAGAGCAGAGCGTGGACATGCATAAGGAGAAGGACCAAATTCGAGTTTTAATGCCTTAGTAAAAGCTTCCCAGGAAAGGGTTGTTGTTTTGCGTCACCTAAAACCAAGGTACAACATCCTTCTCCAAATGGATCACAACAATAGTGAAGCTTGGAGCTTGGGTGGAGTAATACTCAAAAAAGTTTTCAGCCTTAAAAATCCAATGCAGCACATTTGTACCGTCAAATTTAGGAAAATGTCAAATTTAGGAAAATCAAGCTTAATATTCCTTACCTGAAATGGTGGATTGCTTTTGGAGTTTGAACCACCAGGGTTATTCTGTGGGAAACGTCAAGGATTTTCTTTACGTTGGCCTCAAATTAAGGCGTGTGTTTTCGGCCATGGTGGCGAGGAAAGAACCAAAATGTAATGAACTTTGATAACAAATGAAATAATAAGGAATTGGTGGGAGTATAACACTCTAAGTCGTAATATGGAATATGAAACTTTTCATATAATTGAAAAAATGATAGAGTAATAAACTGAAAATCTGTACAAGTAGTGGAAATGCAAAAATACCAGAATTGGCAAAAGAATATCCCAAAAGGGCCAAGAGAGAGAAGGAGACAATTCATATCCTGCACACCCTTCTCCTGTAGCAATGCCCCTTTTTTTATAATCACGTAGTCATTCAGTGCGGAAATGGCTCTTTTCCAGTCACTTTTGCAGTTGCTGTTGTTTTCCTCCCTCTTTGCCATGTGACCATTAGGTCCCACGTCCCCCACATGCTCACTACCCACACCATTCGTAACAAAGATTTGCAAATTTGTGTTAGTAATGTTCTTGGCTTGCATAAGTTCTCACATATTATGAATTTTGTATCTTGTACTTGTAAAAGATGTGATTTCTCAATGTGGTAGTAGCAAATCCAGGACCTTGGACCATTGGGGACAATATATTTTAAAAAATAAATGTAGTAGTATTGACTATTATAATCATCGTCATCATCATGGAATGGATAAATTGACACGGAATGGAATGTCTAGGTAAATAAAGTGAAAAGTACTCAGTTAAAAATGGAACCGAATGAATGAACGAAACTTGATAGCAAAAGAAAATTTGACGTCAGAATGGAAATTGGGGATGGGGGGTTTAAATATATAAAAAATGAGGGGCTAAAGTATAAAATTTCAGTTATATACAGAGTGAATGCGCTCCATCAATTTAACATAGGTCCTCTACTGATTGTGACTCTGAGGCTTAGGTGTCACAATAAATTTCAGATACAGATCAGCAAAAGGAAATGTTTTATATCTATAATATAAATCTGATGCTGGTGTAACACAATTTATACTTTCTACACTTTCCATAGTGACGCATATCTACAGAATTTGCTTTTGGTAAAAACACAGGCATTGTTTGATCCATGTAACTAATCACAAATGGTGAGAAAAAGCTTTGGTTAATCTTTATTCATTGACAATTATAGATTCTTATGTAACTAGTTGTTAACCAAACATTGGTTTCTTGTTTGTGTGCTTTCTACATTGGAACATGAAGAACTTGCTGTCTATCTTTCATTTTGTGCTAATAATTATATTTTTGGGCAGGAAAACATTGCATCGGTTGAGGTGTTGATGAAATTTGCTCATCCTTCTTCCATTGAAACTTGGACAGTGTTCTGTCCATTAAGACTGACTGCAAATTCTGTGATCACTGTACGGAGAATGTATTAGCAATACGTAGTGAAAGCCTGAGGGTATCAAAGTTAAATCATTATGTGTAACTTGTTCATTCGATTGTAGCCTTTGAACTTGTGGAAACCTTTAAGTTTGAGGAAAGCTTGATCAAAGGATGGAGTGTATCATATGCAGATCAAGAAGTACTATTAATGAAGTATCTAAATTTAAAAAATAAAATTATAAGGGCTTCACGTGTGGTACCATTATTCTTTAGTTAGATGAATTACCCAATTACGGCCATTTGTGAATGTTTTAGTTATTTTCTTCTGGTTTTTGAGTTATATCATTTCTGTTCAGTTGATGCATGCTCCTTGAAGCCAAATTTCCTTAAAGAAAACGTTACTGGTATGGGTAGGTTTGGAAAACAGTGGTATAAATAATTGGAAACTGGGTTGTGTGGTGGTAATTTGGCAAACATTTTACCGACCTATTTGGTGAATTTGGATTTTCTGTTATGTCTTCAAAATACATTGATGGATTTTGATGTTTCAAAATATATTAATATTTTTTTAAAGTATCAACTTGGATCTGCCAAACTTGCCTCAATCTACATTTTTCTTAAACGAGGCGTAGGCTAACTTGGTTCATTTTCTACTTAGGCCAATTTAGCTTTACTTAGACCTAGCTCGATTCACCTCAATATGAACCTGACGTGAGTTTTTATTGGACTAGACCCAACGTGGTCTTGATTAAGCCCAATTCTACTTTCTTATATCTAGTTTGACCGAGCATTTCGTGACTTGAAATAAAGTAGAGGTACCTTGATATATGATTTTTAAAATTCAAAATAATACCCAACAAATTCAATTAAATGGATTAAACTTAAAGTCTCAAAATATGAATTTGGATTTGAGATAAATCCATTTAAATAGACTTAAAGTAATATAAATTTGAATAATTATGAATTAGATTTGAAAATTTCGATTGGGAAAAATAAAGTAGGCTTAAAAACAAAATTATTTTGTTTTAGTGATAAATAATAGGTTTGATTTTTTTTTCAAATAAATAACCATACATACTAATAGAAAATATAGTAAAAAGAACTCACGTAATATAAAATCATTGTGAGGACTTAGAAAATAATTAGGAATAAGTTATAAAAATAACACTCAATTATTTTATTATTTAAAAATCAAACTATAAACAGAATTTTTTATTAACTAAATTTTATTTTATAAGAACCACTATCTTCATAAAAATTTTTATATGCCTTCTCTCTAGTCCTCTAACTTCATCCTTCATATGTTTGAAGATGAAAGTACGTTATAGGGCTCCTAGCGTTGAGGTTTATAATCGTATTTAATAAGAATCTTGAACATATTAAGTTCATCTTTTGCTCTATCTTTGACTTTTGCTAGTAAATTTGTTGCATATGGGTACGAAGGAGTTTGAATATGATGTTAAAGGGCTCAAGGTGAATCTTTATTCAGTTAGTTCGGTTAGAATGGTAAGGGTGTGCTCTGATCGTTGACCAGATTTTCTATAAACAGGTAGAACAACCTATGTGAGATAGATTTTGTGTGAAACACTTTTTGAGTTTAGGAGTGTGTAACTAGGTAAGGAAAGCTAGTAAATTATAATAAATATAATTGAATTTGATTGGTTGTGACAAAGCATGGTTTGATTGATATGATAAGTATGTAATTCTCATTTCATGTGAAGAGATTAATTGTATTGTCTAATTTGGTATGTTGGCCTTTTAAAATGTTTAGTTAAAGTATTTGAATTTTAAGTTGATGTGTTGGAAAGTATATAGATACTTTTGAAATGTGAATGTTGGGACTTGAGTTATAATGCTATCAAATCGGTTGATTGACAAGAATGCTTAAATAAAATTATACTTATTAAATGCTTGAGAAGAATGAAATAACTCATATGCAAATGAACCCAATCTAATATGCATTATTAAACTATGATATTTTGATATGATTGGTGATTTGAGACAATGATTAAGTTGGTTTGAATTGAAAAAGTTGTTTCTGGAACTAATTTAATTTTGTTAGGATTATTCAATTTGATTTATCTGGGGATTTTTTTTAACCAAACAAGGTATTTTAAAGTAAGAAAAAGCTAGAATTTCCTAGATATGCAAGTTGGATAACTTGTTTTAGTCAAATCAAAAGTTAAGAATACTGATACAACGTTAGGAACTACTCTTAAAACTTAAGTCAATAAGCTTCGGAGGTCCAAAGTGTTGGGCGCCTTTTTCAAAGTTTTGGATGTCCTTTTTAAAGATTTAATGGTCTAGGGTGTCAAGCGTTACCTAGTAATGTTGGATGCTCACTTACTACTGAGCTACAATATCCAACTTACATAGAGAAAGATATCTAATTATGAGAATCGAGGGAGGTTCCTATACCGAGATTTGGTGTGAAAGGGAACCATGCTAGTGAGCTATAGGACTTAACCCTATCATAGTGATGGGAGCATATGTCCTATATTAAGGGTTGGGTATACCCTAGGTGGTAATTACCAAAATCTATTGAGTGTTCACATGACAGGTACAAAATCTCCGTGTATGCTCAATTCATGTATATTCCGAAAATAGAGTTAAATGTCTAAGTCTTTGAGAGTTTGTGAGTTGTGATTTCATATATATGTACGTGAGGACATGTTTTGTGTAGACATTTGATTGTTTTTGTTCTATGTGTTTAGCTAGTTAAGATAATAATAAAATTTTAATGTATATGGTATCTTATAATTATACTAAATGATCATATTGTAGTTTGTCTACCTTCAATAATCATATGTTACACATGAATATAACATAATACATGTGAGTAAGTATGTGAAACAATAAAACTGTTGATAGTCTTTCTAAAAACAATATTATTATTTTAGGTATATATATTTTATATTATATAAATCTTCTTAGTTGGTGAAATATTAATTATTTTTAAAATATTTAATTTTAATTTTCTTATGAAAGATTTGTAAATATATTTTATATATTATAATAATATAGATTAATAAAATACTTAGGGTTTTACAATCATGATCATGTTATGTAGAATAGAATAATCTTTTCCATTTTTCATTTAATTCGCTAATAAGGCTTATTTTACATCTTGTAGGTGAAATAGGATAATCACGTAATAAAGTTTCTTATATACAATACATTTAATGGCGATTTGAACTTTAAATTACGTAATCCTTTCACATCAACAGTGAACGGTGCGACCTATTTGGACATAAATTTCTTTAGAAAAGTTTTAAGTTGAAACTTTGAAAGTGAGATCAGTTGCTTTCTAATTAATTAATGTTTTCTATGGACAGATCCAAAACGTGAGAAGTATATGTGATCAGTATCACTCTGCTCAGTTCTGTGCTGCTCTCTCTCTCTCTCTTTCATTTTATACACACTTTTTATTTATATAACTTTTCTTTAAATTACACGTTACCTTGGTCATTATTTTTTGATACTCAAATATTCATTGTTTGAAATTATTCACGTGAAAATTAAGAGTTGGACATTGTGTTTTTTTCAAACCCATAAGATTTTATATATTTTACATTGATTATAAATAATGTTAACTTATAGACAAAAATAATTATTATATTACAAGTTCGTTTTATAAGTAAGTTCATCTAAACTCATTTTTAATATAATATTAAAGTTTATTAAACTTATTATCATTTTTTGTTAATGGACAAATAGTTAGTTCATGTATGATATATATATGTTTCATAAATCAATTTATAATGTGTAAATGGGATAATTTTTTATCATAGAAATCAAATTTGTAAGAGTAAATTAATTTTTAACCTACCTTTTTTTTAAAATTTATTAGACTTCAACTGATTAGTAATAGTATTTGTTCTTAAAGAACCAAATGTATATTCTCTAAATACTCCAAACGCTTTAAGTCTTTAATTTCAAGGGTGCTAATCCTTTTTAAGGTTATTTGTTCTCTCTAAGCTGGATAAGGATTATGTCTTCAGAAGACATTCCAACACTCAAGTCAACCAAATAACAATAAATATGATAATTAATGAACATAATTAACATACCTCATAAAATACGTTATTTATACTACTGTTCATGGATCCTTACCTGGAAGTGCTTGGGCCACATGACTCAATTACCTATTAATCTTGAATTATCATAATTAATTGTTGAAGACTATGACTAGTAGGAGGTTGGCATGATGTCGTCCTAGTTGAATCTGGCATCTATAAGATGAACTTCGTAGTGATTGTCCTACACAAGATAGATACATATATAGCAAATCTACTTATCTTTAATGTTTTTACCTTTTTACGATTCTTGTCTTTTGTTATCACTTTAGTTTTGAGAGTCTTTTAGTATTTTACTTTTTTTGAGGTTTGTTTCTACACAGGTTTTATATTATTGTTTCTCTAGGGAGAGATTATTCCCTGAATGTCTTTCATGTTACCTACTTCTGATATGATTTTGTGTTGGAAGTCTCACATCTACTAGAGATAAGGTCAATTCATAGTTTATAATTGGGTGCAAACCTCACCCTACAAGCCAGTTTTGTGGGGTTGAGTTAGGCTTAAAGTCCACTTCTAACATGGTATCAGAGTCATGGTTAGAACCTATCCTAGTGATATTTGTTGTTTATTGGACATATTGTTCCACCCGCTATCGGGCCGCTATTCGGACCACCCATTAAAAATGTCTAATCCCACGCTCGAGATGTATATACCTCAGCGTGAGGGGTGTGTGTTGGAAGTCCCACATCGATTAGAGATAAGACCAATTCATAGTTGGGAAGTGGGTGCAAACCTCACCCTACAAGCCGATTTTGTGGGGTTGAGTTAGACTTAAAGTCCACTTCTAACATTTTGATGTACAATCAAGTTTTGAACGTTGAACATTTAATGTCGTTTAATGCTTACTCAAAATGACAAAATGTTTTTTGAATTTCTACCATTAAGTAGCATTTTGCAATTAAGTTCTTTTCTAAAGATACCAAGTGAGTGTGTGTGTGTGTATATATATATATATATATATATATATATACACACACACACACACACACATCATAAGATGAGGTACTTGTTAAGCTTATGATACCGTTTAGTTAAGTAAACACTTATTTAGCTTTTGTCTCTTTTTAGACAGATAGCGCTTAACTTGCTTAAGCTTTTTTTCATATTTTATTTATTATGTCTTTTAATATGTTTTTTCAGAGACATTGTCTTGACTTGTTTTGTTTTCGAGAGAAGTTGAATACATATTTCAGGTATTATAAGCATTGAGTGTTTAATGCAATATTGCTTAGATGCTTTAGGCATAATAGTGTTTAGACATGCGTTTGGGTGTTTTAGTCTAGATGTTTTCCTATTTCCTAAGACCTAAGCGTTTACCTAAGATTTTCTATGTTGTGTTTTCTGTTTCAGGTTCTAAGTCTTTTGTTTTCATTCTAAGTTATTTTTTGATTATTATCCTAAGTTGTTTTCTTGTTTTCCGAAGTCTTGAGTTGTTTGTCTTTGGTTTATGTCTTAAGTTTTCTTAGTATGATTTTTCGTTGTTTAGTTCTTTCTCCTAGATGATCATCTACAACTTTTGGATATGTTCTTTCTGGTTAGAGTTCTATACTACTATTTCAGACCTTTTGTTTTCTACTCTATTTCCTGAATAGAGTTAAATTCATTTCCCTTTTTTGGCTCATGGCTTTGTGTTCTTTTATCCTAATCTATGGTTTTCTAATCTCGTATTTCTTTTAGCTTAGAGTTGGTTTTCTAGGATGCTCTACCTTAGTGTTTTGATGATTTGTTTTCTATCTTAAGAGTTGTCTTGGGATTTTTCTATCCTAGTGTCTAACTGAAGGTTGGTTTCCTAGTTTAGGTTTGGGGTTTTCTAACTTAGTGTTTTTTATCCTAGTTCCTACTTGAAGTTTGGCTTCCTAATTTGGGTTTGGGGTTTTCTAACTTAGTGTTGTTTGTTTTCTTAGCCTAGATGTTTTATCGTATTTGGTTTGCTAAGTGTTTTTCTAGTTTGGAGTTAGCTTTCGATACATAAAGACTTTTTCGTTAGTTTTCCATACACAAAGACTTCTTTGTTTCATGTTATTTAGTTAAACTTCAAAACCAAGATTTTTATTAGATAAAGTTGTCTTATCCTGACAGATACAAGAAACCAATTGTGAGAGATAGGATAATCTTTGAGACTTAGGTCCTACTCCAACCATCTCTTCGGTACACTGATCTTGAACAAGAACAAAATTATTAGCAAAAAGAAAGAGTGACTTTTGGTGGAGTGAGCTTGCTTCTGAAGTTAAAAGGATAGTCAGGAATATAAAGCACAGTCTGTCAGGTTGGAGCACGATCGATTGGGTTGGAGCAGTGACTGAAGCAAAGTGGTTGTTAGAGGAAGCTAGTCTTTATTTTATGAATAAATTGTGTGCCTAATGTAGACAATACAACATGTATTTATAGCATAATACATAATCAATTATATGTTAAAGACTTGCAAAGACATTCGTGATGTTGATTATTAGTAGTCGACCTTTAATGTTCCTTTTACTAGTCTTGATATCGATACTCAGTTTTTATTTGCAAAATAAAAAATTATATTTTTTAATTACAAGTATAATTTTCTTTATCAAATTGTTAATTGTTATTAACGTGAATATTTTAAAATAATATTTTGAAATGCAATTTTATACTTATGGAAAAAAAACTCACTAAAATAATATTTAAAATATTGATATTTATATGCATGTCTCTAGTTAGAAAAAAATATAACTACTAGAAAGAATAATGAATTATTTTATTCTTTGACTTGTAAACCTTAACAAAAGTCGTATACATAAAGTACATATATTGTGATGATTTTGTAAATTTAATGTGATTTGTTTGTAATATTAGGAATAGGGTGTGGGTACCATGCTAGTATTTACCTAATCGGTCCAGAAGAAGGGTTTGCGTGTATGACCAGTTTAGATAAACGTTATCACTTACCATCATAAGCAAATTTTGCTTTCACAATTAATTAATATCCACTATTATTCTTTAACATTATTCTGTGATGATAAAGATAAACCAATAGGTTGTACCATCTGCAAGACTCAGAGATTGAAAAAGAAACCAAAGGAGAAAAGGAAGTAAAAAACAACACACATTTATTACTACCTTTAACTAAGTAAAGAAATATTTAAGTCCTCTTAATCTAGCACTTTCTCTACAACCATGGAAGGAGACATGTAGGGCAAAAATTTATGACCAAAATAATAATAATAATAATAATAATAACAATTATTATTATTATTATTATTATTATTATTATTATTATTATTATTATTATTATTATTATTATTATTATTATTCAAGAGCAAATCTTTTAACCTTTGGTATTGTGTCAGAAAGGGAGCAATTAAATAAAGAATAGATGGATTCTACTATTTATTTTATCACTAATTTTAGATAAAAAGAGAGAGAATTGATTTTGTTTTATTAAAATGCTAATGATCATTGACAAAAGACAATAAAAATAAGTTCCATGTTTTAAAGAAGATAAAATAAAGTAAAAATAATTAAAAAAATTAGTAAAATTAGTAAAATTATAAAATTCATTATATCAATCCTTTTTGTATGTTTTTTTCTTTATTTTCTTTTTTTCTACCAAAACATCTTTAATTTTATCATTTTTATATAATTTCACTTATTTATTTTACTTTCTTCGCAATATATCCCTCCTAAAAAATACAAATATTTCTATCTCTGAAAAAAATAATCATTATAGAGTAAAATTTACGTCATATTGATAATATATATATATAGACACACACATCTTAAAGGTCATCTATTTCACATCACCAAAATGTTTATACATTTATTTTGGTAAAATATTTTCTGAAAATTTGATTTATATCTATATACTAGAGATATATAGATAGATAAATAATGAGAGATGATTAGCATAATATAAAAATAATTAATAAATGTGTGATAATGATAAATGTAGTGAATTTAGTTAGTGGTAATTTGTCACAATAGAAAAATAGTGATAAAGTGATGAGAATGATAATTATAATAATTGCTAAAAAAATCAAAGAGAATAAAATTTACCAACCTCAATAAATCTTCACACATATAGTTGTTGAACATAATACGAAACTTAAACTTTAACTTATGTTACTTTTTCATTACATCAGAAAAATTATTTTTATGATAATGATAATAAAAAAATGATTAATATATCAATTTAACTAAAAATATCTGCACATATAAGTAATTATATATTTTCTTATTTATTAATTGAATGAATATCACATAATACTAACTTTTCTTTCTTTGTTGACAATATCAAGTGATGTCAATGTTGGTGTGGTTTTTTCTGGAAAGCCTAAGATGCTAATGGGGTGATCGACACGTACAAAATGTCTTGGGAAGCAAAACTTGGCTAAACCTAAAACTGACACACATGTTACATTTTTTTTTTGTTGATATGGATTTTGAGGTTTATTGGTTATGATATTTTTTATTCTGTACGTATTTACTGCCTTTGTTCCTTTATACTGGTTAATTAAAAATTAATCTTAATTAGCCACTTAGTTATCTCAACTTTTTGATTCTTTACTAGTTAAAACAAATATATATATATATATATATATATATATATATATATATATATATATATATATATATATATATATATATAAAATACAACTATAAGAAATTTAGTATTATACCGAAGCACAAATGGACCCAAAATTCATTAAATGAAAAGGGGACATGCATTAAAACTATGTTTAGATATTTTTAATACTATGTTTTTGTAATGCCCATGAAAAGGAAAGTAGTGAGAGAGAGGGAGAAAAAAAATACAACAACCATCTTGCCTTATTATTTTATAACTTGGATTTTTAAGATAAGAAATGTTGATAAAAATCATTTTTGACCGATACACTAAGTAATTTATCACAATAAACTACGATAAGTCTAAACCCATCACTATTTCATAAATTAATTTTGTAATTTATACTCACGTACAAATAATGATAGACAAAAAAAATATCATGCATGCTATAGATGGAAATCATCTTGGCCTAATAAACATTAACATCGTCACCTTAATGTGATTGCAACTAGTGAATCGTATCTTACTTAGAGTATTAATCACATGACAAGACTATTAGGACACTTAATTAATCTAATCTAAGCATATTTGAGTAAGATGTTATAAGTACATTAAGTTCATAGTAGATGTTATTGGCTAATATTGTTTCTATTTATTATATTTGTTTTTATGACCAAAAAGAAATATAAGGAGATTTTGATCAAAGAAGAAAAAGTTTTGTCGAAAATAGAAAATTTAGAAAATTTTTGTAGAGAGAGATAGAAATATTTGAAAAGATTAAAAGAGATTGAAAGTACATGAAATTGGATAGAAAGTGAAATAGGAGTAGGAGGATGGGAAGATTGGGTTACGTACACGAAGGTCAATTGTTTGTGGGGTACGTCTTTGATTAACACATTCAAACTCATCGGTGGAAGAGGATGGAACCCTTCAAGCCTCCTCTTTAATGCTTTTTACTCCCATGACCGACCTCTCCTCTTTATTTTATGCATCATTTCTTCAAATATATATATTAAAGCCTTTCAACCATTCCAAAATACTTGCTTAGTCTTTCATTTTCAAATTAATGATCCTTTTTTTATGACTTTTCCTTATCCAATACTACCACTACACTTTCTATCTAACTCTTAACTTAATTTCAAAATTATCTTAACCTTTTTTGTCTTTTATATCATTCTTTCACTTGTCCTTTTCTCTCCTTCAAACCCTTCCTTCTTTCTTCTCTTTCCTTTCCATATTTTCACTAGAAAAGTTTTTATTTTTTTTTTCAAGTAAAATTTCAATAGTGTGTTACCAATGATACGTTTTTGAGTTTTTAGGGGTGAGACAATGTTTATATATAAGGAAGAAAACTTATTTATTTTAAGATTTTAGATTGAATGTGGTGTTAGTTATTTATATAGATTTAACTTGTATTTTATTGGTGTAGTATTTTTAAATGAATCTCCTTGAAAGAATTATTAATAATATTAGATCTAAATAATTTTCTTGATGATCGGTTTAGATGAATATAATATAATTTATGTACCAAAAGTCTTTCTTAATAAAAATTCAAGCAAGCATGTTTCAACGAAACAAGTAAATATTATTAATTAATAAAGTACTCAATGATTGAATTATTAAGATAAATCAGATATAATATAAATGTGAAAATTAAACTTATACTTAATAACGTAACATTGTTTGTTTCACATGTAAATAATTGTTTATGCTATTTAATAATTTTATTTATTTTTAACACTACAAAAATTGTTCTATGTAGACAATCAATGGCATAAAGCCTACTACTACCTTCATACTCTAGTAAACAAATTCACGCGGTAATTAATTGAAGATGATAGATAATGGAAGGAGTTATTGTGAATTGAATAAGCATAAGCAAAAATGCTATCTAAAGGGATAATAATAGGTAATTAATTATTGTGAATGAAAGAAGTGAAATGATTGAAACTTGGAACAGATCATAAGTAAAAACCAAAGCATGTAATGAAGAAGTTTATTTCACCCATAGCGATACATTGATGTGTTGCATTGCCTATATAAGGAAGTTGAAAAATTTAGTGGAGTTAATTAGGATACTGAATTAGGCTCTATTGGCATACATATTTTTTTAACTACAAGTAAATCAAACATGTATGTGTTTTGGTTGAAAAAGTAGTTCACGACAAAAAAGTTTATGAGACTAGTTTTTTTAAAAAAAAATATAGAGTGATTATTAAAAATACTAAATTTATTGATGTTTATGTAGGTATATGTGTAGGGCTGAGAGACGTACATTTCTGATGTAACCTTCCTGTCTTCCAATGCTTGGATCCACTCTTCCGTTTGCTTTCACTCTTGACCGGGAGAGGTACTTGCAAAAGATATCCTGATGCTCAAGTTAGGTACCACCTAGTATTTGGAATTTAGTAAAACGTACCTGCCTTTTGGACTTAACCTTCTATTTATAAGTTATCTCGCATTTAGCACATATCTAATAGAATAAAAACAAACTTATTTTTAGATTCGGTCTAGCTAAGTGGACTATAGCGTCGGATTGCTAATCCGTTGTACAAATTCTTGTACCGAGGGTTCGAATCCCTCTCTTTCCGTTGATAATTTGGTATTTTTTTTTGAACTTGTTTTTTTACTAGTGAAAGATGTTAAAATAGAGAAAATCCTAAAAATATTTCAAAATTCCACACAAGCAAGAAAACACAGAATCCACTTTTTTCTTATTCTATTCTTCACGTCCTGGATTACGTCCTGGATCGTTAGATAGGAATCCGAAGATGAAAAGAGAAACGAAAAAGATCACTACCGTATAAACAAAAAGTTTTAGAGTAAGCATTATGAAATCTCCAAGATAATTAAAAAACGACAAAGAAAAACTTAACAATATCTTTAATCGAATATCCTTAATTAATATCCTTTAATCATTCTAGTATTATTTTATTACCTACTGGATTATTGGCCCAACCATAATATAATTATGGCCCATCATAAATAACTTAGGCGCTTGTCTCACTGCGGTCCAATAACTTATGTGTTGGCCCATCATGAACAAGACTATTTGCTCTGACCAATTTTCGTTGACTAAAAGAATAGACCAAACGGTTGTAAATACGGACTGCTCGGCCACTCTTATACCATACAATTGATAAAATATTTCCAAAGTAATACATAATTATCGAGAAATATTAATGGTGGATTTTGATATTTGATTTACTAATAAAAAATTTCACCAAATGAGTTGGATAATTGTGGAGGAATGATATGTGGATAATATTTATTGAAAAGATTGTCATAGTTATTTATCAAGGAATTCTAACCAATAGATTCAAATTATAGTAATTGAGGTTAGAGAATTAAAATAAAATATTAAGATTTTGATGAGACATTTCCTTTCCTTCTCCATTTCACGAAGAAGTGAGGTCTAAGCTCATCTTCTCTAAAATTCGTCATTCCCAAACTCATTTTCTTCAAAATTGGAATTGGTCACAATTTTGTTTTCCCAAAGTCCTAATTTCCCAAACCGTGGTTTCTCATATCATATGGCTTTAAAAAACCCAACTCCGAGTAAGGTTCTTGTACTATCAAGTGTGATTAAATATGGCATCACTGCTTGGACTTCATCATCGGTATCAACTGTTGTGCTAAGTCCCTTTGTTCTAATGTTTAAGGTTCTTGTGAGTGTAAAGAAATTGGCAATAGTACTAAGATATATATTCTCAATATAATATAATAAATAGTTGAATTCAGTTATTTATATTAATTGAATGTAATTTTTGAATAAATCGAGAAAATAAATATTATAAAAATCATTTATCATAGTAGATAAGAACAAAAGTTTTAGATTATAACTTTTGTTCCTATAATAAGAACATTTTAAAATTGTTTTGACATAATTTAACCATTTTATTAAGAATATGACTTTGGTTTACGAGTCGTTTGAGGGTTAGAATAAAGTTTAGATCCGTATAAATAAACCAACAAGATGAAATTGAATTTTGTAAGTGTTGTGAATATTATGTAGTGTATATTGGATCAACAAATATTTCTAGTTGTAAATGATAACACAATAACTGAAGAACTTAAAGCTTTTCACAATCGTACCATCGATCATCTAACTAAACCAGAATATGATAATTATGATATTCAATCACAAATTCGCACACGATTTAGATTACAATCTCACCCTTCCACTCTCATAAAGTGAATAAAAGATGACTAATAAAAATGTCACGTTATGCCATTAGTTTTCACATATATTTTACTAACATATACTTTAGTATTATTGTCTTAAATTTCCCAATACATTCCATTTACATAAATAATTTGATTAATTAATTAAATTAACTATAATTATAAAAATAACTATTAAACATAACTTTTTTTTTGTTAGAAATGTTATTTTGATAAATACATATTTTTTACATGTGATATTACTAAAATTATAAAAGTTTATTATTTTATGGTCATTTTACCTTTCTAATACGTCAATCAAATGAACGTAAACAAGTGTGTCTTTCTTATTATTTTCTTCTTTTATGATCATATATTGAAGCATGTCATACTTTAGAGAGTCTCTCCCTACGTTGTACTACTTACACAGTAGAATACAATTTATCTTGAAGTGTTGTCTTAGCATAATGTCGATGAAAGTCGAGCTTTGAGCAGTTGCTTTGAAGATCGTTATCCCTTTTACACAGAAGAGGGAGTAATTAAGATCAATGGAAAGTGACACAACCTAAGTACTAACACACCACTTCAGTACATCCCACAGCTCGGACACATGCTTAAGAGAACGATCTCGCTGCTCCTCATAAAGAAGCAAGCACCCACACACTCTCTCTCTCATACCATAACATAAAAAACAAGCTCAATTCTCATCAAAATTCAACCTTTTTTTTTTCCATCATCTTTCATTCTTTTACATTCTGTTGCTCTAAGTACTTCCATCACTCCAAAAAGGCCAAAAAGATAACATAATAGGCTCGGATTTGACACCACAGAAAAGTGAAAGCATTACTCCTTATGGAACCATATACAACATAGTTCCATGTCTCCTTCATATGTATATGACAATTTCATTTTTATATATATAATATGATAATGGATATTGAGGGTTGAATTCAACATCTTTACAAGCTAACAAGTACAAATTAAATATTTATCCTGCACAATAACAGACAAGTAACCACAAATCATTATTCATTTGTTCCAGATTCTGTAAACATTCCCCAAAAGCCAGAAGCAACCTTACCAAAATCTCTAACCCCTCTGGGGATCCTTACGGCACTTTCTGCTCCTCTCTGTGAAAATTTCATTTATTGTTAGCTGTCCGCTAAATTTTGGCAGTACCACACATTGAATTGTGCAGAGGGTAATGAAAATGAGAAATAAAATGAAAATGAAAATGAAAAACCAAGTATTCGTTGGAAAATAATGAATGCCACAATTAAGTTTGCTTTGAATTTTACGTTTGGTTAGGGACTTAAATTTTAATAAATCAGAAGAATAGATTAGAAGAAAAATGTACACTTCACTTGGAACCTCAATTTATTAGATGTCGACAAAAGTTGTATATGTGAAAAAGGCAACATGGTGATTGATTAGTGTGCTAACGACATGAAGGGTCTGAAGCAAACAGTTTGAAGGGAAATAAAAGAGAAGGGTAAGAAATATTAAATTAGATTAAGTTTTGGTGAGAAGGTGCCACGTGACAAAGAAAAGAAAGGAAAAAGAGAGAAAATTGTTAAACTCCTCAGTGGCTGACTTTGGTTTCCACATTGACTGCATAATTATAAAGGTAGTAAAAGAGTTAGGTGACTTAGCTTGGTAGATGAAGGATGGTAAATCTCTTAAGTTTTCCTTTCATCAAAGTCATCGAGTATATAAACCACTCACATGCATTGGTACTATTTGCAAGCTCTCTTGGGAAGTTTGGCCTAGCTAGAAAAGGAGATCAGTGCGTATTCAGTTTTTGGGGAGAAAGAAAGAAGGTGGATTCAACCAAAGCAACCCATGGGGAGGCCTCCTTGCTGTGACAAAGTTGGCATCAAGAAAGGTCCATGGACACCTGAGGAGGATATCATCCTTGTCTCATACATCCAAGAACATGGTCCAGGAAATTGGAGATCAGTGCCTACTAATACTGGTAATTAACTACCTAATTTCAACATCTCCTACTATTATATCTTCAAATCCTTTTCCTGTTTTCTTTACTGTATGTATATCTATTACTATGAAACTGCCTTCTTCTTCTTCTTCTTCTTCTTCTTGAATCAAACTGATCATATATAGTTCAAACCTTTTCTTGAAAAGGGTTGTCAAGGTGCAGCAAAAGTTGCAGGCTTAGATGGACAAATTACCTCAGGCCAGGAATCAAGAGAGGGAACTTCACTCCCCATGAAGAAGGAATGATAATTCATTTGCAAGCTCTACTGGGTAACAAGTAATTCTCGGTCAAATATCATAATTTTCTCTTCTCATCAACGAAAAGAGAATCAATATACATATAGCATGAAGAACTAAACATCAAAATTCAGATGCTTTTTACTTATTTGCTTATGATTTTAGCATATATATGTATATGCATATTATATGCCTGAATCTGTGAAGTTGTTGATTGTTGAGCAGATGGGCAGCCATAGCTTCGTATCTTCCCCAAAGAACAGATAATGATATCAAGAATTATTGGAACACCCATCTAAAGAAGAAGCTTAAGAAATTTCAAGCTGCCATAGATCCCCACTCAGCATCAGACTCAGCCACCAGTGGTCAGTATCTACCAAAGAGCTTTAACGACAGAAGAAGTTTAGACATGAGCAGCAGCAACAATAACCATGTCTCATCCGTTAGGCTTAGTCAGTCTCAGTCCTCCACATATGCCTCAAGCACTGAGAACATCTCAAGACTCTTGGAAGGTTGGATGAGATCTTCCCCAAAGCCACTCAAGAGATCCCAAGATCAAGAGCTCCAAAGCATTGATGATGATAACAACAACAACAGCAACAACTTTGAGACCACTAATAAACTGATGAAGTGTGCATCGCTGCCTGCTTTGAACCTTCACCATCAGCACAAAAGAAACAAAGATGAGCAAGAGGGTGGCGTAGATATGGCTTCTCATGAAGAGTTTGATTCTATTTTGTCCTTTGAGAACCTAAACAATGCTGCTTGGGACAAGTCCACATGCGATTCCATGCCTGATAAGAGTCCTGAAGCTGCTGCCGAATCTTCTCACGAAGTCTCTCAAGAAGAGAGGATCAGGCAAAAATCTGAGAACAACAGTGCTCCTCCATTGTCATTTCTTGAGAAGTGGCTCTTAGATGAAAGCGTTGGTCAAGTGGAGGAGATGATGGAGTTATCTCCAATGTTCTAATTGACATGGAAATCTCAATCCCTATAAGTTTGGGATGTGACATTCAAAATCATATATGACTAGCCAGAAGAAAGAAGAGAAAGGAAACTCTTCAGAGATCTGACTAGGGTTTAATCCATTACATGGGTTGAGGCTCTCAGAAGCAGCTGGGATCTCCTCCAACTTGTAACTTGGAAAGTTTATCAATGGTTTAATTATTTCAAGTAATACTATGCTTAGTGCATGTTGCTCTTTCTCTTGTAGAAACTTCAAATTAATGTTAACTTCAGTCCAAGAATAATGATAAGAATAATTCAATAACAGTTATATATATTCAAAGGCTTCACAAAATCTTATCAGTTTTGGTGGTAAAATATCTGCATGAAGATGCATTTTGAATAACTCTATGTGGTTTCTTTTCCACTTACGATATCTGATTCTTTAGCAAATTACTATATCCGCTAAAAAGGAAAAGTGAAGAAGTTGAAAAAATGAAGAACAGTTAATTTAGTATGGAGAGAGAGAGAGAGAGAGAGAGAGAGAGAGAGATTAAGCATCTTGATGTTAATTAGCATATATCAGCTCAAGTGTCAATAATTGACGTAGGGAAAAAATTGATGTGACTAGAGTGTCCATGTGTACAAGTTAATGGACACATAAAAATCTTTGATGTTGTGGCCAGAAACCTTTATCGCCCTACTCTATGAATTGTTATGCTAAATCACAGTTGAATTATTAATTATCACTAAATCAATCAGATACATGGAAACAAACCATGGCTGCCACTACTACCTAGCATTTTGAATATTATTTCTCTTTCATTAATGATTCACAGAAATTAAAAGGGCATCTAAATTTCATACCAGACAAGGGATATTTTAGTAAGTGACATAATATGAAAGATGAGGTCAATGTTATTTGAACAACACTCTGACCTTTTCATAAATTTTCTTCTGTATAAAAAATAGAAAGCAGAAAAATCACCCAAGTTCATAACACTATAAGTTCTGAGACTCCTAATAATTGATTAATTCGTAAGAGGGGTGAAAAAGAGCATTAATTATAATTAAGTTTTGTTATGTGGGATGGGACCATGGATTGCATTTTGCTAATTAAGCATGAAATGAAGTCTAGAAAAGAGGAAGAATAGCCATATCTGAGTGAAACATGATGCTGTCACGAAAGTCTTGCTAACAAATAAGGGAAATGGGTGCTTGAAACTCCTTTTCTTTTGGAAAAAAATGGTATGGGAAGCATGTGATTTCTTTTTACCTTTCGGTGTGAGAAGCTGTCTACCATTGCTAATATCATGCTTGCCATATATATATATTTCATGCTTATAACTTTCACAAGATGCAACAATTGGGGCTGCAATCCTCTGCTCCTACGGTGCATCTAACCATCATCTTTCTACCCTACTTCGACCAATCACTTATTCCTCCTTCTTCAAAAAGAAATATTAACAATGGACCTTTTTTTCATTGGTTAAAATTTGTAACTTTTAACTAATTTTAGAATGTGTAGTTACTTATACCCATCTATAGCTAAAAAGTGCTCCTAATTGTTTGCAAAAATGTTAAATACTTTTGAGTTATAGACTAGTCTATATGTATATATTCATGATTTTTTATTTTATAAGTAAAATAAAAATAAGAGTTAATGAATGAATGAAGAGTGATAAATGGTTTAATTTTGTTGGGTAATAATAAGTCAATAATTTGATGTTAAATTTGTGGATAGGCCAGCTTGACTTTAAGAGTGTATTTAATGCAGCAGCTTTAAGACTAAATGCGGCATGTTGTGATTGGCAGTGCACAACTAGAGATGAGGTGCATCATTTAATATTTCTAATAATTTCCTATTTTCCAAACTAAATAAATAATAATTACAACACAAATTTATTATAACTATGTGCCTACTGAGTTATAACGTGAAAACAATAATTTTCTGTTACATAGTTGTAGTAGTACTTGCATACCTTGTAAATACCTTGCATACCTTGTAAATACTCACCAAACTTTATGTCATATAAATTATCATTAATTAAATTTAAAATAAATAATTGATTTAGTACATCATTAAAATTGTTATTAATTAAATTTAAAATAAATATTTATTGAAATGTTTTGTTTTAGTATAAAAAAATTTTATATTATTATCACTGATTGTCTAGAAAATCGTATTTTAGAATGATATATGTTAAAAGGTGAAAATCGATTATTTTAAGGGTTAAATATGTTTTTAGTTCCTAAACTATTGGCCGTTTCTGGTTTTCGTCCCTCTTTCAAAATAAGGTACAATTTGGTCCTCATTCTTTTTGAAACGTTCGTTTTAGTCCTCGGAACTTTGGTTTTAGTCCTCGGAACTTTGGTTTTAGTCCTCGTTTTGTTGACTAAATGAGGACCAAATTTTTAACGGTGTTAGTTTTTTATGACTAAAACGAACGTTTCGAAAAGAATGAGGACCAAATTGTACCTTATTTTGAAAGAGGGACGAAAACCAGAAACGACCAATAGTTTAGGGACTAAAAACATATTTAACCCTTATTTTAATGTTAAAAAGTTTAAAGTATAATAAATAGAATTTTTATAAATAAGTTTAATTATTTAAAAATATACATTTTTTTAAAGCCCTTTTTCTTTTCTCTAGATTATCTAACTTCTTGTGCAGGGATGACAACAGGTCGGATTAAACACAAATAGTGTTTACCCGTTACTAAATGTATACCCATTTAAAAATATCAGTGAGTATCCGTGGATACCTGCGAATATTTAAAAAAATATATTTTATATATTTTTAAAATAAAATCTAAATAAAATTACAAAATAAAATATACATATAAAATTTAATTTTATTTAAATTTAATCAAATAAAATATAAATTAATTTTAATTATATTTAAATTTAACTTAATAAAATAAAAACTAATTTCTTTTTGTAATGGATATTCGCAGGCACAAATAGTATGATACTCACACTCGACGCGTTTATAAGCGAGTATTAAAATACTCACTACTTGCGGGTACCAACTATCCGCTGTGGATTTTATCTGCGCGTACAAGTATTTTTTCCATCCTTACTATTGCTATTTATTTGAAGATTTAAGACTCCTCGAGTAATCCTTGTGGCTAACTTTCCATTCTTGACCTATTAATTTCTCAATTTATAAGTAAGTTAGTTTTTTGCCTCTTTTATAGGTTCACATTGGTTCTTCCTTTGCATGTGGGCAAAATCTTATGCTTGCATGTTTATTTAGATTCATCTATAAGATTCTCTATTGATAAGTGCTTTTAATAGCATACCATACTCATGTTTATGTTGTCTATAAGTATAGATAGGGGTTACTCTATGGGTTAGAAGATGTTTTAGCTTGTGAGTCGTCAATTAACTTTGTTAAGATAAAGGAAACTAGTTGATTTGGTTTGCGTAAGTTTAATAAATGTGACATATTGATGAATCTAAAATAGATATGTATTATTAAATTGATTGGTTTAAATTATTGTTTTGCATTGATTGTTGTTTGGGTTTCTGTTATCGAAAGAACTTAGGATTTGAGCAATTGAGCAAATTAATAAAAGTTTAATGTGTAAAAACTATTTTGAACCAACTCACTAAGTTGATCAAGTCCAAGTTTACTTAAAATCACCAAATGTGATTGTTGTCAACTAGTATAGTGCTAATTAAGCAACGTCAAGGTGACGTTGAATGTCCCATTTTGCGAATAAGATAGAGGTGAGAAGTGCTAAGGTGACAATGAACGCCCAATTTTGTGAATGCTTAAGTGTTGAGTGGTATCACGACACTAATGAGCACCAAATTTCCCTACAAGTCTGGAGTAACTTAGTTATAGGATGTTGAGCGGCAAAAGGATGTCACTGAGTGTGACCTTTTGCAAGAAGAATGACACTCAACGCCATGACTAGCATTGAGCCCCACCTTTTGTGAGAAGTTTGGCGTTGGGCGCCATCTTTGAGTGTTAGTCTATATTTTTGAATTTTTTTCCTTCTTTAGCTATTTGAGATTGATTTAAAAGAGCTTTAAGTATGTTTGTGATAGCATCGTAGCTCTATATTGAGATGATGATATCGTTATGGATATGTTTGGTAATGTTGTTGAGAATTTCAAGGAGAAATTATTTGTGATGATAATTTTTTAATGTATGCATTGACATATAAGAGTTCGTTAAAGAGGTATATTCTGATATTTTGTCAACTATTCAACTCATATAAAGATAAAGATGAATGGTAGCGAGAGAGAATGACAAAGATCTTAATCATTGGACAATTTGGCCCTAGGCACAGAGGAGACTAATCTTGTGAGTAGTGGGATGATAACCCTTGTGTTTATGACTCTATAGAGTGTAAATACTACTAGAAGTTCACACGTATAGTGAAATATCTTAAATACATGTATCCGGATAATTGAATCTAATGTCATTGTTGTGTGAACATGTATGAGTTATTGTATTATATACCTTTTTAGTTTATAATTGATATAATTTAAATAATTTATAATATTTCTTTTGTACATTAACTTCTTTTTTTTTTATTATTTTATTGTTCTTTTACGATAATATTTTACGGTTTGAGATTTAGGTGATAATAAAAGACGAAGTTACAAACAAATAGTTATATAGTGGTTTTGATATATAAGTTTTTAGTTTTTGAAAAATTAGTTAATTAGTTTATATATATATATATATATATATATATATATATATATATATATATATATATATTCCTACTTCTTTGTTTTAGTTTATAAATTTTATAATATTTTGTTTCATAATTTTATATTATTAAACAAGACGTTACAAATATTATAATTTAAATTTTATTTGAAGTAATTTAAGACATGATAGTTAATGATTATCAAGTGTTTATTAAAAGAATTAATATTAATACACAATGAATTTTGAAATAAGTGTTATAAGTTCTAAATTTATAAAATGAAAAACAAAATAAATTATGACTAATTATATATCAATATTTTTTTAATAAATACACGTAACAATTATTCAAGATTATATATTGTATTTAATTATTCCAGTTATTAATGAAATTTAAATAAAATAGTAAAACCATAATTATTATATTAATTCTTTTATTATACTAAAAATAATATATTAATTTTTTACGTTGAAATGGTTATTTATTTCAAAATTATATTAACATGTCTTTTTTTCTCATATATGGTATGATTACTCAAAACGAAATATAACCGTACAAATATTTATAACTAAAAAGAAGGCTATTTTAGAGTAAACTAAAATTAAGAATGAGTAATTCTCTCGTGTTATCATTAACTTTATTAATAAAAATGAATTTATTTTTTATAATTAACTCTAAAACTAGAATGTAAGAGAAAATAAAATATAAAGTTTACTGGTCACATCCCGTATGTAAAATAAAATAAAATTGTTTTGGATAAGATTTTATTTATTATAAGATAAGATAAAGTCTTATTAAACAAAATAAATAATTAAATAATTACAATTTTGTGATATTTTTTTTATTTGATCTGATATCTATTATCCTTTTCTTTTTTTCTCTTCTTTAATATTTAGCCTGATATTATAATTTTCTTAAAAACTCAATCTAAACCCATTTAATAAATAAAAAATTGTAAAAATTAAAATATGCACAAGAATTATTTATTTAAATTATTCTGGTTGTTCAATTTAAAATATGCACAGAATTATTTATTTAAATTAAAATTTGATTCATCATATCAGTTTAATTTATATTTTTTATTCATATGCAGTTTTAATTAAGTTTTATTAAAAAATTATTTTATTAAATTAATTTTACATAGCCGGATATATATTTTGTAAAAACTCAAAAAAGACTTTAACACTTTAAGTAATCAAGCTTAAAGATATTTGTCTTTTTTAAGAGTATTTGTTTTTTCATAGGGATTGTTTACGTAGAAAACACTTAAATAATCAAATCAATTAAGTGCATCAATTAGCAATAAATATAATAATTAATAAACATAAATTATATATCTAGTAAAATATATTATTTGTATTGTTGTTCATATATCTTATTTGGATAAGTTTAGATCACATAATTTAATAATATATTAAATTATTGTAATTAATTGTGAATTATTATAAACAATAGATACTTGGTGTGATGTCATTCTAATCAAATAGATACAAACCAAATACTTAACATCCTTTATTATCATGATCAAAGAAACCTTGAAGGGATTCACTAAGTAAATGATCAAAGAGTTTATTAAATGATATCTATTTTTATATTGAATTCATCAATCAAGTCACCCACTCTATAATTTAATATATAATATATACTTTAAACTAATACAAAGTTGTACAATTCATTAAATAAGATACTTTAATAATAGATATTGTTCAGAGGGTTTCAAAAAGTAAAAGAGGTTATATAGAAAAAACTGAAAATAGAATCTGAATAATGCAGAAAGAAGAGAGAAGAAAGTCGAAAATGTGAGTGAAAAATGTAGTATCCTAAACAAGAGAAACAGTGGAAGACAAAGTAATAAAGTTACATAATTGAGACAATTTGTTATCCTTTGAGTGATTTATTTGGAGGGTTAGGGGTGGGTAGATTATTGAGAAAAAGTTGTAGAATAGGAAAATGTAGATAACATTGTGAAAGTGTGAGGGAAAAAGAAAGCATGTGAGTGATGTGAACTTGGTGAAAAGTAAAAAAAAGTGAAGTTAGTAAGAGGAAATAAATGAGTATGTAGGGTTGTGGTGGAGGAGTGTTGGATCATTTATGTTGTTGTTATGAATATGCCTTTGTAGGTCACACCTTTCTTCATTGCCTACTTTTCTGGGTAATCAAAAATCTCTGCCCTAATAAAAATCTGCTTTTTCATCCAAAAATATCATTTTTTTTTTCACAATTCAACCACACAAAAACATGTTTTTAAGCATAATGTTATCATTAAAAAAATTAACTTTTATGTTGGTAAGGAAAAAAAATGAAAGATAAAATAGTAAATATTATTTGGGGTGTCAAAATATTGTCATTTTTCTTCTCCACTCATAGAATATTTACTCTTTCTGACTCATTCATTTATATTATATAAGGTAGCCAATTCAGAAAACAGGTGGTCACCATTCAACACATTCACTCTCCACTTTCCTTCTTAACCCTATATACCATAATTCACTGTACAACATCTTACACTCTTTTCCTACATTTTCTCAATATCTAATGGTCATATATTTATAATAATAATAATCAACCTTTTTATTTTTCCTCTTTAAAAATTAAATTCTCCAAAAATTTGCATTCCACATTGTCTCGTGCACATCTTTTTCAAACCTATACAGAAACTCTTTAATTGATTTAACAACTTTACACTGATATAACATTAAACTAACACCTTTGAATTCTTTAAAATATATCCCAACTATACTTAGATAAAAGTAGTCATTGTAAAGATTAGAATTGCATTTGAATTTAATTTGGAAATTTCTAAAATTATAGTAATGTATCATAGGATGAGTATGTCAGTCTGTATCATGAGAAGAACGAGAGTAACAGTGTAGGGTCATAAAAAGCGAGTATGATTTCAGGAGGATCCACTGATTTCAGATCTGAATCTTTGTACCACATACGTTGTCGCAATTTTTATTTTCTTTTTTTCAAACCTTTCAAGACTTGAAATTAAATACTACAACTATTTTCTTTTTCTTTTTCTTTTTCACATATTTGTGGAAATTACTTCTTATACAAAACACACACCATAGCCAACTTAATTAATGAAGATAAAGACAGCATTTAGTTGCACATGTTAGTATATATATATATATATATATATATATATATATATATATATATATATATATATATATATATATTTCAAGTGCCCTCACAAATGGTGCATATATGAATAAATCAATAATACTTGTGAGCTTTTTAAAAACAATGCCTTATAATATAATCCTAACAAAATGGAAATTCGTATTAAAATGACGATAAAAATAATAATTTATGTAATAACCAAACTCGTGTTATTCATTAGGTAGGGTCGAACTTTATGTATATAATAATAATGATAAAAATAAAAATGGTTATTCATTAAGTAGGGTCGAACTTTATATACATATATATATATATATATATATATATATATATATATATATATATATATATATATATATATATATATTAACAATCAACGATGGAAAACAGTGATTCCAACTGAATAGTTTAAGGTTGAATTGAAGTAATAAGGAGCTCTATAGTATTATTTTTAATTTTGGTATAACATATTATGGCGTGTTAAAAGTATAATATTTGATTCAACAGAAAGAGAAAAGTATTTCAACAAAATTTTAATGATGTTTTAAAGTTTTCTTAATGTTTAAAATTTCTAATTTTTTATTCAACTTTCTTTTCTGGTTCTCTATAAGTAATGGAATAGTGTATATTAAAATTGCTATTGTAATATATATAATAGAAAGGGTTAAATATGTTTTTAGTCCCTGAACTATCAGACGATTTTGTTTTTAGTCCCTGCTCAGAACTTTGATGGTTTTTAGTCCTTATAGTTTTGAAACTCTGAGTATTAGTCCTTAAAAATGGACGGTGTTAAGTTTTTATGGATGTGGCAAACGGCGATGCCACGTGATCACTGATCTCTGCCTTCACTCTCTGCCACGTGGGATGTTTAACTGTTGAACTGAGATTAAGTCAAGAGCACTTCGTTATCTTTTATAAATGAGATTTGAAGAAGTTGGGTTCTTCTTCGTGGCTGCAGCTGGGGGCAAAGAACTTGGGTTCAGCATGTTGAACTAAGTGGACTCGATGGTCCATGTGAGAACTTTGGAAACAACGTCAATGTTCGCACGTTGTCCATGTGGTTGTTGCAACAGTATGTAGATGTTAACGACCAAACCTACCTGGGCGGAAACCTCAATGTTTCTGACGCCGACTCGTTCCAAATCTCACTTTTTGCTATTCTTCACATTTGCATCCATGTTCAAGTTCCCTTCCTCACTACGAGGAATTGGGGGCACTCATTCTAATCTTCCCTCCTCATTCCCAACATTTGCTATTGCCTATGGAAATTGCACTTTCTCTTCACAGATCCCAAACCCCACTTATGGGTTCTTCATCTCCTGGGAACCTTTCTTCTTTAGGGCGTTGCTTTGCCTCAAAGGAAAGAGATTGGTGTCACCCGTTTTCCCGGATATGTTGTTCCTCCATGTTGAACTAAGTGAACATTTCCTTCCACTTTTTTCGCTAGGAGAAAAGAAGCCCAGCTCAAATGTGGCGTTTGATGAAACGAGGTTTCCTTGCGGTGGTCGTTCCGTGAAATTTTCTCCAATTGAAAAAATTTACTTTGCCCCAATTAAGAACCCTAATTAACTTTGCCCCAATTAAGAACTCTAATTGCCCAATTAAGAACCCTAATTGTTAATTTGATTTCAATCAAGAACGTGGCAGAAAGAGAAGAGGGCAGCTGGTATTTCACGTGGCAACGCCGTTTGTCACCTCCACAAAAACTTAACACCGTTCAATTTGAAGGACTAATACTCAGAGTTTCTAAACTATAAGGACTAAAAACCATCAAAGTTCTGAGCAGGGACTAAAAACAAAATCGTCTGATAGTTCAGGGACTAAAAACATATTTAACCCTAATAGAAATGCTTGTGCCTCTGTTTCTATTATACTATATATATATATATATATATATATATATATATATATATATATATATATATATATTCTTGAAGAATAATTAGCTAAAAAAAATATTTCTTAGTGCCATAGAACTGATATTTTTTAATCATTTAACATTTATGGTGATTACTTATGAGTGACGAGGTAATACAACTTCTAAGTAGGTGTGTTTAGTATTTTGTACTATTAAATTATTTTTATTTGGTAAAAGATAAAATAGTTTAATGTAAATAATAATGTATTATACATTACTAATGGGGTAGAATGATGTTTCAAGACTTATTTAATGCAAAATAATATCGATCTAATATCCTTAATAGAAAAAAAAAATAAAGTGATTTTTTTTTGTATATTTTCACATATTAAATAAAACTTTAAGTTGGTTCCTTAAGAGTTGACACAACAAACTAACATTGATAAATGCATATCGATAAGCATATCAACACCGATGACAAGTGGAACAACACAAGCAATGATCTTATCAACATCGTCGACGAACAACCCAAAAGCTTCAATGACCTAAAGTAATAATGATAGTTTCAAAAACAACCAAATAGATCGAGACAGAAAAATCACAACAGTTGTGACCACGATGATGAAGACCGCAACAACTAGGACAAGCAAATCACTAGGTGGGGAGAGGAACAAACCCATGACTGTTTAGGGAAAAAAATAAAAATGTGAAACCTATAGCGGGAAGGAAGATGAAGATGAAGGAAGAAGAGAAAGGGTTGCATTGAAAGAGAAGGTTTTAGGGCTTTGAGAGTTGAAGAGTAAAGAAAAAGTGAGAGTTGCATTGCGGAAGATGAAAAAACAAGGAACACCACAAAAAGCTAAGAAAGGGTTTTGCACATGGTAATGAAAAAGACCTATTATATCGATTAAGTTTTTAAACGATTTAATATGCACATTTTAGATCGATTCCCTTTATAACCGATCTAATATTATGTACATATTAAATCGATTTCCACTACAATAAATTGTCATCACATTTTGCATTATATCAATTTCTCTACAACCAGTTTAATGTTTTAGTATATCTATTTTGCACTAATGTGATAAATCTTCACACAATCTTGTGATAAATCTTCACACAATCTTATAATAACAGTTAATTGAAATGTTTAAAATATAAAAGATAATATCACAAATAAAAGAATTTAAAATATAGTGTAAAGAAGATAAAATACATATGTTTTTATTTACATCTACATCTAGTTTTACTCATCATAAATTAATGGGATTGCTTCTCATTATCTTGAAAATCATTACTATAACCAAATTAACATGCAATAATATGACAAAGATTCATAAAAACCCATTAAAAATACTACAATATCATGTCAAAACTTATTACATATATGAAGACATGAAACCTATGTGTAGTGAAAATTAAATTTTGATAATAAAAGATAAGAAAAGATATCACCTATTGTAATGAATGTTCCAAAACATTTAAATGATTTCCCCAATTATCTAAAAATGAAAAACTTATTGAATAGATTATTTATGAAGAAGAAAAAGCTTAGCATTCTTGAAGAATGCTTGTAGGCTAGAGAATTTGATTTGAAATAATTAAAACTTCTTAACTTCAAAATTCTAGTAAAAGTTTTTATATAAAAGGTTTTTTTTTTCTCATCTAATAAATTATTTTTAATAGTAATCAATTGTATTATTCATGATTGAATATGGAAACTCTATACAAATAATAATCAATTCTTAGAATAATATTTCAAATAACAAAAGATACATTTAACAATTATTGTGAAAGATATATCAGTTGTATTGAAACTTTGACGATACTCTTTTTTTTTCTTGTCTGTTTTATTACACCTTATTATGCACTTACTGCCAATCCTCTGTCTTTTTTTTTTCACCTCCATTCCTTCACCCTTTTACTCCTATTTATAACACCCAGCGTAATGATTACAATTGGTTTAGTTTTAACTAGCATCTTTCTAATTACATTCATTATAAACTTCTCATTCATTATAAAGATTATTTTTATGATACTAATATTGTTATTATCTTTAGTGAAAGAAAACATCATCTTTAATTAATTGATTAACTAATTTATGTTAAACAATGAAATTATAATATAATGTTGATATGAAAATTATGGTATTGTAGAAATTTAGATGTTAGAATATTGAAAACATCATATTCTTGTTTCTTTCCTCTTCTCTTATATCTTGAATGTAAGAAAATTATAATTGAATTTAAATATACCATAATACTTCTTTCAAATAAATAGATTATATATATATAATAAAAAATTCAACCAATATAGGTTATATTATAAGGAGATACAAATTTAAAATAAAATATGAGAAAACAAAGTGTATGTAATTATAGTATGTATAGGTTAGATACATTAATCAGAAAAATCTATCATAAAAACATAAAATGTAGGGAAGTTATAAGTCAAATGCATAATATAACTTTTGTATGAAAACATATTTAATCAATATTAATGAACAAAGTGATTTGTACTACCCAATTATTATATATACTATGTGTGAATAATTTGTATTATTATTAAACTTAATTTTTTATTTGGTTTAGGTTCATTGTACTTGAATTTATAAGACCCATCACAAATAAGATTATAATTGATAGTAAAAAAGTGGATTTGATTAGCTATCGTCTCTCTTTTTTCCTTTAAATATCAACACCTCACTTCTCCTTAAGAATAACAATATATTATATGTGTCTAATAATAAGGTTAAATATATTTTTTTGTTCTCAAACTATTTGTCAACACTCAATTTTGTCCGGGTTGTAAAAATTCTATTGGTTATTTATTATTTTCCTTTTATCTTATTTTACCTTTTTTGTTTTATTCTATTTTTATGCTTTTAATTCAATTTCTATTTTATTTCTTATTTTCAATTTGTTTTAATAGAGTTAATTAATCAAAATAATTAAAAAAATTAATTAATTAAAAAAATTGAAAAATAATATTAAAAATAATTGAAAAATAAAATAAAATTGAGATAAAAAAATAAAAAAAATAGAAAACGTGGAAAAGGGGATATGGGGGACGTGTCTGGGGTGAGGGGGACCAGGTGGTTAGAAAAGAATATTTCCCAAGATTTTGGGAGAGGGGATTTGGTGGGATAAGAGGGAGAAAAAGAAAGAGAGAGGACACACGGGGGACCTTCGTCTGGGGATCATCATCCAATTCACCATTTTTACCTGGAGAAAAAGATAGACGCCAGCAAAAGGAGGAGGAAAAAACTCATTGGAGACGCAAGGTTGGCAGTGGCAATCGAAAGGTAAGTAATATCTAACACTCCTTGTTCTACTGAGTGGGTTACTGGTTCATGAGCATATCTCCGATTGTTGTTAAATTTGTATATGAATATTGCTGAATGCACTGGATATTGGTATATGTTCGTTATTACTAAACATCATCAATCTTAACCTCCAACATTTGATTTCCAATACCTGTGTTCATCTTCATTCACTACTGCATCTCCCACCCATCATCACAGTCTCGCAAACTTTGTATTTCTCCATTTACTCAACCAAACCTCATTCCCTCATCCACTCATCAACCATCATCCATATTCGCCCACGGCCACTACCAACGCCTCACGATCACTGCCTTATTCACCCATTAGAACCTCCATTCCAACTCATACTTTACAGCACCCAAACACCAGCCCATACTTTACCTTCACTGAGCCAAAGCAAGGATTGGTCATTGTGTCATTCATCGTCGCCTTCAATCACGCAACACCAATCTCCCCTTCCATTCATTCTTGTCCAACTTAGGAAGAGGCACACGCCACCACCTTCAGGCTCACCGTCCCGTTGTAGAACACTAGATTAGGATAGTAGTGCTGAGGGGATCGGAGATGAACGCGGAGGAAGACCCTCCCTGAGAATCGCTGTTTTCGAAAAGAGAAAGGTGGAGACGGCGGCGTCGTGGCGGGTGGTGGTTCTGGTGACGCGAGTTGCCGCCGGCGAGGCCAAGGCGTGCTCTGGTTGAGGTGACGGTGGCCGGCTATGGCAGAGGTGGTGATCAGTTGTGGTGCTGAACAAGAAACCTTGAATCTCTGGAGAAGGTGCGAACTGGCGTGAAGGAGTGGGAATGAGGATGAATCTCTGAACCCCTAGGAAATTCTAGGTTAGAAAGCATTGGACTGGGCCAGGCCCAGAAATGAGCGTACGTCCGGGAGCCTTGGGCCTCTTTTGGAACGCTCGTTATATAGTGTCCGTTCGCCATCTCCCCAACACGAACGCTCGTTATCAAAATGAACGAGCGTTCGTTAACCTTAAGCCTTTTCGACCGTTCGCTCATCCTTCTCCCTAACGAACGTTCGTTATCCAAACGAATGAGCGCTCGTTAGCTAAAGGAATGAGCGTTCGTTAACCTTAAGCCTTTACGTCCGTTCGCCATTTCAATAACGAACGTTCGTCCTTAAGCTTCCATTTTTGAACGTTCGTTCGTCATGTCAATAACGGACGTTCGTCCTTAAGCTTCCATTTTTGAACGTCCGTTCGTCGTTTCAAACAACGAGCGTTCGTACTTAAGCTTCCATATCTGAACGTCCGTTCGTCATGTCAATAACGAACGTTCGTCCTTAAGCTTCCATTTTTGAACGACCGTTCGTCATGTCAATAACGAACGTTCGTCCTTAAGCTTCCATTTTTGAACGTCCGTTCGTCATGTCAATAACGAACGTTCGTCCTTAAGCTTCCATTTTTGAACGTCTGTTCGTCATGTCCATAACGAACGTTCGTCCTTAAGCTTCCATTTTTGAACGTCCGTTCGTCGTTTCAAACAACGAGCGTTCGTCCTTAAGCTTCCATTTTTGAACGTCCGTTCGTCGTTTCAAACAACGAGCGTTCGTACTTAAGCTTCCATATCTGAACGTCCGTTCGTCATGTCAATAACGAACGTTCGTCCTTAAGCTTCCATTTTTGAACGACCGTTCGTCATGTCAATAACGAACGTTCGTCCTTAAGCTTCCATTTTTGAACGTCCGTTCGTCATGTCAATAACGAACGTTCGTCCTTAAGCTTCCATTTTTGAACGTCCGTTCGTCATGTCAATAATGAACGTTCGTCCTTAAGCTTCCATTTTTGAACGTCCGTTCGTCGTTTCAAACAACGAGCGTTCGTCCTTAAGCTTCCATATCTGAACGTCCGTTCGTCATGTCAATAACGAACGTTCGTCCTTAAGCTTCCATTTTTGAATGACCGTTCGTCATGTCAATAACGAACGTTCGTCCTTAAGCTTCCATTTTTTGAACGTCCGTTCGTTGTTTCAAACAATGAGCGTTCGTCTTTAAGCTTCCATTGTTGAACGTTCGTTCGTCATTTCAATAACGAGCGTTCGTCACAGCCTCAATTTCTCAACGTCCGTTCGTCATCTCTTCAACGAGCGTTCGTTATTCAGCCTTCGTTCCCAACGTTCGTCTGTTATATCTCTCGACGAACGCTCGCTATCCTTAATATTGTCCCCAACGGACGTTCGTCCTCTCCCCAACGAACGCTCGCTATCCTTAATATTGTCCCCAACGTCCGTTCAGTCTCTCCAATTTCTTTTGTTTATTTATTTTTCTTTATTGTCTTATTTTATTTTGTTCTATTTATTTATTTTAGACATTCACTTATCCTAAAATATATATTTAATAATACAATATTGATAGTTTAAATAAAAAGAATTTACAAGAAAAGTTTTAAAGGTTTAAAAGCGCACGTGTGACCGCTCGCGTCGTCCTTGTGCTAAAAACCTTTTCTTCTTTTCTTAAATAAAATTTCAAAAATACGTTTTAAAGGTTTAAGCACACGTGTGACCGCTCGCGTCGTCCTTGTGCTAAAAACCTCTTCTTCTTCCTTAAATAAATTTATAAAAATATGTTTTAAAGGTTTAAGCACACGTGTGACCGCTCGCGTCGTCCTTGTGCTAAAAACCTTTTTCTTCTTCCTTAAATAAATTTACATAAAAAATATGTTTTGAAGGTTAAGTACACGTGTGACCGCTCGCGTCGTCCTTGTGCTAAAAACCTTTTACTTCTTTTCTTAAATAAAATTTCAAAAATACGTTTAAAGGTTGAACACTCGTGTGATCGTTCGCATCGTCCTAGTGTTCAATACTTTTCTCTCTTATTTACGTAATATTAAACGAGGGTATGAGTGCTCGTGCGATCGTCCGCATCAGCCTAGCACTCAATGCTCTCAAGTCTTCCTAAATAAGCAGATAACAGTATGAGTGCTCGTGTGATCGTTCGCATCGTCCTAGTGCTTAATATCGTTATCTCTCTTTTCAAAAATAATTAAAAATATTTAAATATCATTTTAAAGGTATGAGTACTCGTGCGACCGTTCGCGTCGGCCTAGTACTCGTTACCTTCTTTTTCTCGGAAATATTAAAAATATAAAATCTCCAAAAATTAAAAACATCTGCTTTTCCAAACAACAAACAGTCTTTCAAGCTAGAACTACGTAACCCTGATTTCTCATTTTGAATGAGAATACGTAGGAGCAAGGTCAATCCTTGTCGGGCCCAAAAAACTAAAAAATATGTTTTGTTTATTTAGAATTTTATTTTAGGGGATAATTAAACATTTTAAAAAACCACATCATATTCGTGCATTTAGTTAAAGGTACTGCCTTAGGGCAGGCGTTGTGGGGTGCTAACACCTTCCCCACGCGTAACCGACTCCCGAACCCAATCTTTGGTTTTCGTGGACCGTGCTTTATCGTTTTGAGGTTTTTCCATAGTTTTCCATAATAAACTATGGTGGCGACTCCAAATCTCTTTTTAAAACCCGTTTCTTTTTGGATCGTGGTCCCGTCGCGATTCCGGTTGCGACACTATTATAAAAAAATTAAGTCTCATCTTTAAATTAGATAATCAAGTATTTTGTCTTTGTAGTTTTATGAAAGTCATGTAAATTATTTTTTCTAATAAATATAGGTTTAAATATTTTTTGTCACTATTTTTGTCAATTTTGTTCAATGTGAGATTTTTTTTATGCTTAATGTTGTTTCTATTTTGATAAATTATGTTAAATGTGATCATTTTTCATGACGTTATCTAAATTGTTAATAATGAATCGTGTATATTAAGTGTCAGGTCATAATTTTTTTTAATTTTTGTAATTTTTTAATTTATAAAAGTTGTTCATGTGTCAAGTTAAATTGTGTCACGTGTCAACATTTGTATAATGCGTCAAGTTAGTGACACATGTCAAGTCAGTATCAGTATCTCGTATTAATGATGTAGTTACATGTCAATGTCATATAATCAATTTAGTCCCAAATTTCATTAATTTTGTTTAATTTAATTTCATTTTTGTTAATTTTGTTCAATTCAATCCCCATTTTGTTTTTCATTAAATTAAGACCAAATTTAATTTGTATTAAAATTCACATTTTTATTAAATATTTTTTTCCATTGTTTTTAAACCAACTCTAACTATATTATTAGAATATAATTATTAGATTTATGGTTGACTTTTTCTACTTGTAAAAAATAGAGAGTTGATTTAAAAATAATGAAAAAAATTGTATTTTAATCTAAAAAATAATAAATAATTTTCCTTTTAATTGTAAAAATAATGAATACTTTTCTTTATAATTTTAAAAATAACGAAGAAATTTCCTTCTAATTTAAAAATAAAAAAAATTCCTTTTAATTTTTGAAAATAATGAAGAATTTTCCTTCTAATTTTCAAAATAATGAAGAATTTTTCTTCTAAAATTTAAAATTGAGACTAAATTGAACAAAATTAACGAAATTTGGGACTTGGACAAAATTAATGAAAACTTGAACTAAATTGAATACATAACATAGATACGTGACACTAACACATACACATCACATTATTACTGTACATGTAACACCAATATTGATTTGACACGGGACACTAATATTACCACTTGACACAATGTTGACTTAACACGTGGACAATATTTTTAAATTAAATTTTAAAAAAATAATAATAAAAAATAAAGTAATAATAAAAAGATCATGAAGTGGCAAGTGACACACACTATTAATCTTTTGTTAATAATTTAGACGATGTTATAAAAATAAACTAAATTTAAACATAATTTACCAAAATAAAGACTACATTAAATATATGGAAAATACATTACATATATTGTTTGTTAAAAAGAAATTGCATAACTTTCATAAAATGATAGGACTAAATACTCTATAATTTAATTTAAGAATAAAATACAATTTTTTGTAATAATTTGGAAAATAAAAAATATATTTAATCTATAATATATACGTGAGAAAGAAGAAGTAAAAGGGAAGCGTGTATCTTCATCTTGCATAGGAATCATTTTCTTCTATATATCATAAGAAAGATAGCATGAACCTTTTTCTTTCTGTGGTCAAGATTTGTTGGACTTTGTTCTTGTGTTTTATTTGATCTAACAGCAACACTAACTTCTTCCTACATCTAACTCTTCTTTCTTCCATTGCAAATATACCACTTTCATTACTCATATTTATTAAAGATTATTTTCAAGTTATAGTAAGGATTTAACAAAGATGATGAATTATTATCTCCAAAGTGCCAAATTAATCATAATCAAAGAAAAACCTTTCACACAATACATACCTCGCTTTTTGTTTTACTATACATTAAATGTCACCCTAAGCCAAAGGTAACTTTAGCAGCAAGTGGGTCAATCATAGAGTTTCAACTTCTCAAGAAAACATTTTTAAAAATAAATTATATGTCAAGGAATAAATATCAGTCCTATATTCAAAGGGTCTAAATATTTGTTTATTTTGAAATAAAAAACTAAGTTTTTTTTTCTTTATTAGTGCATGCACACATGATTTGCTCTATCTCAAAGGCACTATTTTCATTTATTTATTTTCATGGTTCCTCGTCTCTCATTCATTCCAAAAAAGAAAAGTGGTTGTTGAATACGAAATTGAAAATTTTGTTTATCTTTTGACAATGAATCGGGCATAGCTAGGTATGGGTAATTGCTTCTCCAATAGTATAATGTTGAAACGTGATCCAAACGTGCTTTTCAAAAGGATATATGATCCACGTCTAAGTCTCCTTTTTCACCCTTTAGAAACTTGTAAAATGTAGAATAAAAATTATGGATATGGGAGATTCACATCAATTAAAATATAATCAAATTATAACTTGTGAAGGAAATCTTCCTCTTACAAAGTCAACTTAAATTTAAAGTCTATATTTTAATATATGATATTAAAATATTTCTTAACAAGTTCGTAAGATTTATATTACTACTAAAGTATACTTATTATTAAATTTCTTTCTTTTCTAATGAATATTAAAGTTTTAACAATTGAATTGGTAGTGGGAGAGATGAAATGTTTTAATGGGAGTTGAATAAGTTAGGTTACTTTTTTGCTAGTAGAAGTATTTAACTAGTATGAGAAACATAACACAATAATGTATCTTTAAATTATGAGAATAATTAAGTGAAAATGAATGGTAATGGTGTAAAATATGGCAGCAGTAATAAATCTGTTAGCCTGGTTGCTATTATAATTTTGACCTAACATTGCATGGCTGTCATGTGAATTAAGATGAGAGTTGCATTTGTTATATCCTCATGAATAGGCCTTCCCTTTTCTGCACAACACAACACAACTCCAGAGTGGGACAACAGTAACATACCAACCACACCCTCATACTCCCATTAATCTTTCCAACTATTCAAATTCATTTTTTTAATCACTCTTATTTTCATAGAAAGTTCAAATTTTAACCAAATTTAAAAAGCACTTAAATATGTTTTTTTTTCTTCTTTAAAATATAATAAAAAATTATGTTACATCTCTAAATTAAATTATAAAAATTGTTGTTATATTTTATAAAAATCAATATAAAACATCTTTTCCAATAAATGACACGTTAAATGTTTATTAAGTAATAAGTTGTGTTTCATAACAAACTAAAATATATCATGTAATTTGTTGTTTGAGAATGATGTTTTACAAATGAAAATCATATTTAATCTATTTAATAATCATTGAAAGTTCTACGTGGACGAGAGATAAGATCAATTTGGAGTATATAAGTAGGTTCAAACTTCATCTTACAAGTTAGTTTTGTTAGATTGAGTTAGATTTAAAGTTCACTTTTTGACATAGTGTTAGAGTTTGTCCTATATACTTCAGTATGATTGGGCGAATTTTCGTATTGTTCCGACATTGTGTTTTTAAAATACACAAATAATATTGATTTTGATTTTTAAATCATCAGTGTATTTTGAAGATACTCTAGAGGATGACACAAAAAAACTAGTAGAGAATCTGAACTTTGAGAAACAATAAACACCGCAATTCAAATTTGAAGAAATGAAAAGATGATCGATTGCGAGATGAAGCCTTTGGATTAAATGTTTGAAGATGAAAGAAAGTAGGAGACTTTTTGGTGTTGATTAGGGTATGAAAAACATAGGACTGAAAATTTTCTTTGGTTGAGTGTGGATTGAAACAAGACAGCTATTGAGGAAATTAAGACTAAACAGGGCAACCTACTAAATCATTGTTATTGCCCAAATACAAATGTGATCCCACTGCCTTCAATGCAATTTAAGTTTGTCCTGTTCCTAAAATATAATTAAACCCATTGCCTTCTATCTCTGTGTTCTCTCTGCTTTCTCTTGCAAATCAACATCTATCCAATAAAGTAGAAAATGAACTGCTTTGCTTACTACAAGTCAACACCATTTAATTCGCCTTCAAATTAGGCTAACCATTTGGACCAATCCTGCTAGAAAAAGGATACCACTTTCTTCAAAATTATAACACAGATCATTATGGACCAGTAATAAAGATTTTGTTAGTATTAACCTTGTATCGTACTCAATTGCGTGTATGACCAAAAGGATGAAAATGTTACTCAGGTAGAAGAGATGTTTCAATTATACAGGTTACAATATAAATACTTATTTTATCACTAATAACTAAAAGTAATTGTTCTGCATGTCCTCATTTTAATAAAGACAAATTTCTCAATCATGACAATGTTGTATGCTAGAATGGACTTGGTGTGAACCAAATCTTTTTAAAACTGCATCATCATTCTTATCAGAGGGGAAAATGAAAAATGGACAAACTGCTATATAGTTTCTGAAATCCTTGTCACTAATATTTTGGTTCTTAATTAATTATTCACCAATATCACTTTCTCATAGTAATTTAGTTGAGATAATAACTAGCAATAGTACATCTCCGAATAGTGCTAAGTATTAGTATGAAATTCATTGAGTAATTGTTCTTGCTAATCAAATTCAATTTGGAAATGGTGTTTTCTGCACCTGTCAACTTCAGAAAGCAAATGGTACAACCGAGGGAAGTGTTAGACGTAATAAATTTTAACCAAAAACATAAGGACTTTACCATGTTACATTAAGATTTTAGAAATGCAGACGTGAAAAATATGAATTGCCAAAAGACTGATAAGAGTAACTTTCAATTATCTCACTGTGTTTTCGGATTACACCTTCTAAACATCAACATTGCCTTCTTCATCACAGGTTTGAATTTAGCTGAAAAGAAATTAGGTAAATCAGAAATAACATACAAATAGCTCACACATGAGGTCTTACAATTACAACAATAGTCACTTACGCTGTGAATAGGATGGGACTGAGTAGTCTGATTACAATAAAAAGATGAAAAGGACTCGAGTTTGAGAAAAGTCTATTGCAATGAATATAAAATAAACCATTTGAACTCAACAAAGGTTTGACCAGATAAATTTATGAAGATATAAAATCTAAACCAAGTGAGTCTTCAGAGTAATCAATTTCTTCTGGAGTTGTCTTCTCACTCTCATCTCCATGGCCCAATGCATCACACTATCCCTTGCCCCACCTGGACCATCAATAGCACAAAATTAGGGTAATGCTCACAATCACTTCAATAATAGTGCAAGTTTGTGTTAGTTTTGTCTTCAGTTTGCACATGCTCAGAGATCTAAGAACTAATGCAAAGTGAAAAAAGTTAGAAAAATTTATAAAAGAACTGTTTTCAACTTAAGTAGTGGTTCATATGATACAATTATCAAATAAAAGCGTAGAATAGATCGTGTATAGAAATATTTTCTAATGCAATTAAGTGTAATCGTCCAACATTTCTCTATCACCTTCACAAAAAAAAGGTATATTATAAACATGTAGGACAACATTAAGCATCACTGAACAGACTTTTGTCTGCAATCGCATGGGACTGATGATGAATGATTGTGTAACAGTCTCTGTAGACAATAATATTTTAACACAACTTTTACTCCTATTCGTCACCCTCTTTTTCTTTACAAATACAAAAATTCATTTTTTTATAAGCATTTTAACAGCATGGGATGTAAATAGTTGTTTTTGGTGCATATATAAAGCTGTTATATATATATAGTGGTTGCAACAAGATTGAGCATGAGAACTCTTGCTTGCTCCATTCCTCCCTAACCCCAATAGAGCAAACATCAACTGACAATTCTATCCAAGAAAAGGAATAGAGGAAACTATACATTAAATAAATAAAAAATAGTTTGCAACTTCTAAGAAGCTCATTTAGCACAAGTTTTCAGGGTAAAATGTCAGATGGAACCCCCATTCTTGAATAGTTTGATTCCGGTTGGAAATGATATGGAAGAAGATTGAAGAAAAATGTGTGTATACTTAAGCTCAATGGAATTTTGAAGTACTTTTGTAATTCCATATCAGCTTTTAACCCTGGAAGAAGGATTCGTGGGTGCAAAACTTTCCAATTGAATTCACCGTTACATGTAATTTGCAAAATCAGGTATTTAGAAAAATGCAAAATCACCTTAATGCATAGGAAGCGTGGACAACTTACAACGTACTCCTTGGAAAAGCAATCAAGATTGATAATTTAAAACGACTATTTTGCATTTTGATTGTAATACGTTACATGAACAAAAATTAGTTTATAAATAGTATTTCTTTTTAATTTTACTTACTCCAAAATACTTCTATAAAATGTGTTCGACAGTAGATTGACATCGTCACCTCTCGCTATGGTTTCTGCCTTAAGAGAGATGAGATTTATTTGCAATCACCACTAAAACTGGCTTATCAGTACGGGGACTGACTAGCCAATTTTTCATACTTCATACATAATCGATGCAACCGTTTGTTTAATTTTTTTATTATATCCAACGGCTGATAGGCAAAGATATCATGGACCCTGATTTAACAAGTCCATGTTAGACACAACTTTTCTAGATGAAAACTAGTATAACCAACCCTTTTGAAACTGATTTTGGAATAAGTTTTTCAATTGAAACTCGTAAACATAAATCATCACCAATAAAGTACAGCACACAGAAATTTCCCCCTTAACACTCGGGGCTTTGAAATATAGTTCTTTCTGTCATTCTGAGAAGCAATATTTAATGGTTAGGCAATAACTAATTATGCAGAGTTAATAATGGTATAGCGCACTGACAAACCATCGTCAACCATAATGTCAATCCGTAATGCTTCCATATATCTACATATATAAAATACAGTCTGATAATAGTAAATAGAAAAAAGAATGCTAACAATTCTGTAGCACATTTCAATACTACTCATCATTGACACTGGGAAGGGAAAGTGAAGAATAATGAAAAGAATAGGCCACGCTAGATTACCAGTATAAAAATTGAAAATAAAAAAGACATTGTACATCATGTCAGTTCCCCCTTTTAGCTTCCTGAAAGACTTCGGCTTCAAAATTGTGCTTTGTCGAAATGATGCATCTGATGCATAAAATCCCAAGATTAAAACATACAGAAGACTGGTTTATCTTGTAACAATGATTCTACCCAACAGTGTGAATATATAATACATACCTATACAAAGCAAGAGACAGCTGCTACTTCTTCGAATGGCAGTGCCATGAGAGCAGCTTCAATCTTCAATTGGCTATTGACCTCGTTAAGGTAGAATCTAAATTTTACATTTTCTGAACCTCTTCGTAGATAGATTGGAAGAGAGCAGTAGAAATATATCTCTCACCAAAACTTGGAAAAATAACCTTCAATGTGCAAAATAAGAGGTGAAGAAAGAATCGATAGATTTATTTATAGAAGAATAATTTATCAGGAAAGTGGTAAAATAGAATATCTAACTTCATGAATTCAGCATACACTAAACTCGTGCTATCCAATTTCCAACTTTACTAAGTCTTGGGCAACATCAAGTCATGTTTCCTAAGCACTTATTCATGGTCACAGTTTTATGCTTTGCCATCACTTGACACTTCTATGAACCCAAGCACAGAAAACCAACTTCCGTCAGTCCCAAATCCAATTTCCAGTTTTTAAACCCAGATGAAGACAGAAGTATCGAGATTCTACAGAAATTTTGATTAGAAGAGGCTAATTTTGCAAGGAGTCATAATGTTCTAATTAAAAAAGAAGAAAAGAATAGCAAAGAGCGACCATGTTTAACCAACAACATATCCTGGGAGGTTGGGACCAAAGAAGACGCAAAAAGCATAAACTATTGAGTTCTACATTCTACGACTCAAGCACTAAAGTGATTAGAGAGAAACATGTATCTAGGCAGAAAGCCTATTAGTTGTGAGAATAAATCACTAGGCTTCATTTTATTCTATCAATTCAATTTTCAAAACCTATTCTTATATATAAAATGAGTCCAATAAATCCAATGGAAACTACAAAAGAAAGCCAATATAGTTGGAAATAGGAAATAAACTCACCACAATGAGTTTCCCAGAATTCTCAGGCCGTCTTGCTAATTTAATGGCAGCAGCAGCTGCAGCTCCTGAAGAAATCCCAACCTACACAGAAATTTGAATCAATTATGATAAGCCATCCTAAAAATTATAAACCTAACCACTTGGTAGTTTATAATGACTTGCAATAACCAAAACATACACACAAAATAATCATGAAAAGCTAAATGCAGATCACATTATTTAGTTTATAGACATTCATAATATTAAAATATTGTAAGGGTTTGCTAATAGTTGACATTAAAATATGAAACATGAAACAAATTAACAGAAAGATATTTACAAGTAAACCCTCATTCTAGTACTTGAACTAGTAAGCATCCGTCATTTAGGCCCTTAACTTCACAAAAATGTTAATTTAGTCCTGCTTAGTTAAATAGAACGTGAAAAATGAAGTGAAAAGGAACTACAATGAATTACTTTTTGTAGGAATAAAGTACGGGTTTTGTAAAGCAAAGGACAAGTGACCAACAGTTACAATCTCAAGACTAGAATAAGGTATATTCAATATATTAACTCATAACTTACCAGCAAACCTTCTTTCAATGCTAATCTCCTTGCCATTTCAATAGCTTCAACATTTGTAACCTGTTATTTCATGTGTTAATTATAAGATAACAACATTGCATATTTATAAACAAAAAGCCACTACAAAAATAACTAAAAAGGGTTTAGTTGTTGACACTTTAGATTATGCAGATCACTCCAAAATTGAACTAATGACCCAAATTCAAGAAACAAAGCTTGCTGTTCCTCAGTACAGAAATACGAAAGCCAACTAGAATAACCATAAGCAGGTTATTGAGAAAGAAATAAAGAGAAAGTGAGGACAATAATTAATTTGTACCTTGATAACTTCGTCAAGCAGTTTGATATCCAAAATGCTTGGCATGAAACCTACGACAAACTCTTATACAATCAGAAGCTGACGAGAGAATCTTTTAAGTGAATATTGGCCTAGAAACCAATAATCTGAAGGGGGGGGGGGGGGGGGGGGGGGGGGGGGGCGGGCGGGGCGAATATACAATTCATAAACTTTGTAAAATATTCATACCAGGACTGTCACCTGAAACGACACTTCGGTCTGCAGGTTCCACCCCAACCACCTATCCAAGAAACAATATACAACACTTTTAACACTAGGTTAAACAAAATGGAACAGATAAAGCATTACTTGCACTTAACATGTAAGAAGCATAAGCCAATAGTTGTCTATCATAAGCTTAATAATACCCTCAGGCATGTCACACAAACTACACAGTTTAAGTCAAACAAATATATGTTAAAACAGTCAAGCTAATATTTTTGGTTATCCTTCTGGATCCTTTTTCCTTCCTTATTCATTATCCATCCCACCCCCTCTCTCTGCCAACACAGAAATATAGAGCCAAGTTCCTAGAGGTTTGTTTGGAATATGAGAAATATAAAATGCAAGCCGACTGATTCAATAACTACGTAAAATTTCTTTTAATTCAAAAGACGCGAAGATTAGGGGATTTGAATTCAAGAAATGATATACTTAGTAGTGGAAGTTAGAACCACAGGACCAATAAGTATATATCATTCAAATAGATAGAAACAACAACTAAATGCATATAAAATGAATAATCAAACCTCTATATTTTGGTTGTTCATTTTCAGATAACGTCCAGTGCCAGTAATGGTGCCACCAGTTCCAATCCCAGCAACCAATATGTCAACATTACCTAGGGTATCCTCCCATATCTCTGGCCCTGTAGTTTCGAAGTGTATCTGTAATTTGTGCATATAAATCTTAATAACATGCAACTTAATTTATATTGTAATTTCTATTTTAACTGATGCACTAAATAATTCAAAACACAGACTAATAAGTTGAAGGTCTTACAGTAGATGCATTAACACTTAACCTTTGCATTAGTCACATTATCAAACTGTCGAAACATGTAAGCGTCAGGTGTGCTGCGTACAATTTCTTCAGCTTTGTCAACGGCCCCTTTTAACCCCTTCTCAGAATCAGTCAAAATAACCTCTGCACCAAAAGCACGTAAAAGGATTCTCCTCTCAACATTAACAGAAGCAGGCATTGTGACTATAAGTTTGTACCCTTTTGTTGCTGCAACAAAAGCAATGCCAAGTCCTGTATTTCCCGTAGTTGGTTCAACCAACACGGTCTGAAACAGTACATGATTAGGAATGTAAAGAAAATTCAAGATCCAGTACCTTGGATTTGAACAAACTATTACATGACAATACAGTAAGTTTAAAAATAGCAAATATTACATTGATTCGTACACAAAAGAAAATATTTATTGTGTACCTTCCCGGGAGAAATTGCTCCAATCTCTTCGGCATTGGATAACATACTATAGCCAATTCTGACATTTTGAATAATAACATATATTAATACATAATACATACAAAAGAAATCGCAAAGTGAAAACCATGGAATGTTGAAAACTTCTAATCAAATAAAGTCCCTCTAGAAGGGAAAAATAATTAAAAAAAAATTTAACTTATGAAGAAAGTCATTTCCTTTTTTAAGCCAACAGAGCAGCAGTGAATATAGGAAAGTGAGTGTTTGAGTGTGTGCATCGTAGAAACAGACTACCTGTCCTTAACACTGCGGCAAGGTTGCATAGACTCAAGTTTGGCAGCAATGTTAGCCACACAACCCTCCGTAACTTTATTCAGGTATACCATTGGCGTGTTTCCAATCAACTGCAGAAATTCGCAAAATCATTCAAAAGTAAAACAGAAGAAATTGCAGAAACATAAAGCAATTAACTAAAAGATTAAAATGTGTTGAAATTGCGAAAGGCAGTAGGAAGGAACCTGAGTGACATCTTCGGCAATGTTGACGGTGTCAAACCCTTGTCTGGTGGAGTGCACTAACGGAGTAGAAGGCCTGGTGGCGGCGGCGGCGAGGGTGTGGTGTGGTTGAGAACGAGTGTAGGGTTTGAGAGGAACAAAACGATGTCGTTGGATGAAGGGAGGAAGCGGTGGAGGGGAAGAACACCAACAAGGTGATGAAGAAGATAGCGCCATTTTCATTCTTAGACTCTCTCACTTTAAGATTTAAGATGGGTTTTGCTATTTATTCTTCCATCTTCTGTTGGCACGTGTGCAAGTTTGAGCTCTCTTTCGATCCATTTATCTACACTAAAATAGACAAAGTAACTAATTAACTAATACATATAAAAAAAATTGACATATACATATATTAAAATTAAACTATTATATTCAGTCATTTTATTATATATAAATGTTATATGATGATAAAATGATTTTTTCTAATGGTTGGTTTGCATAAAAGTACCCTCTATAAATTTTAAAAAAAAAATAGCATTTATTCTACTAAAATTAGTGATGGCAACGTGACTCTCGTCATTTGAGTTGTCTGTGTTAGTTTATTAAGATTTAGTAAGTCAGGTTTGTAATTTAGATTTGTCGGTTTTTTACATCACCAGTGGATAAAAATGACGTAGAACGAACTGATCCACTAATATTTTTTAATTAAAAATCAAAATAAAAATTTAAGAGATTTGTTTTTTGTATTATATTATTTATAAGATGTTAATATTTAAATTGTTAATACTTATAAATTATATTTTTTAACATCCAATAATATAGTATTTAATTATAAAAAACTATTCCATAATTAATTAATTAGATGACAGAAAACATAAAATTATTTTACAATGATTTCATTCAATCATAAAAATTAATTTTATATATAACCTACAAGTAGGTACACTAATTATTTTTTATTTAAATCAAACAAAAGAAATATAATTCTTAAAACTAACGAGCATATGAGTCGTCTCCACCTAATGTTTGGTAAACAAATACATCATTTTTCTCTACTTACACCCACAAAATGATCATCGTCAACACATCAATGGACATGTACAAAGAAACAAGATACAAACAAGAGCGTAATCTAGTGATATAAAACAAATCCATAATATATGTTACATTTCATATATGAATGATATTTCACATAAAACAATCTAAACATCTTAATCATGTCACGATCTAGACTGAACTATCCCGATCTAGAATGAACATAGAGCTATGACAGGTTCTGTACTTGTGTGGTGGAACAGTTGACCCACTCAAAGCTACAACATAAGGTTAGTCTGTTAAATCACCCTTTGCCAATTGGAGAAAGGTCTCCAGACTAGGATTTCCAGCTAATCTCATCACATAACTCATTTATCTCTATTTGAGACTTGATGATCATTAGAATGTCACGATAACCTTCAGAATTAAGCTACATATATTCATACTAACAACATTTGAAACCACCAATAAGAATTTCCTCCTTAAAACTCTTTTGCACACATTTCATTCACATATATGTAACTTCATATAACATAAAGTGAAATCACATGACACCATTAAAAATCCATCAAAGTGCCATAAAAACAATGCATAAAGAATCCCAAAAGAACTTAAAACACCATAAACCAAAGACTTGAAAAGGGGCACCTAGGGTCTGGAATGGGTCGCCTAGGCGCTAGAACCCATTGGAAAAGGGTGCTCAGCGTTAGAGCTCTCAAAAAAAAGGCGCTCGACGCCAGAGCTCTCAGAAAAAGAGCGCTCAAGGGGGTGCTCAGCATCATATCAGCCCCTAAAACACCTATAATAAGACCTTTGCTACCCTCTACACATATTTAAATGGTTCCTACAACCTCCTAGGTACTGTGAATGATCTAAGAACATGTTTCTAACTCAATAGCTACCATAAACCAATTTGACTAATCTAAACTACCTAATTTCACTTCTACACCTTATAATCCATAATTTAATCACCTAAGGGTCTAAACAAGTCAAAAATGATCTAACAACAGATCCTAAACTCCTCAATTCATTCCAGACCTCCTACTTCCAAAATCTAATTACTCAAAACCCCCAATTTACACTTAAAATCATCCAAAACACCACCAATGGACTACCCCTTAGCTCTAGATCATATTTCAACCAATTCACCACTCCAACAAGTCTCAATTAACACTACCACAAACCTGAAATATCAGACTTTTCAAACCAACTCTTACCTCACTAACCTGCATATTAAAACCTCCATTTTTAACTACAAACCCACAGCTTTGATAAGTCATTACTCCATAAACCTTGTCACAAATTTCAATTATCAATACCACTTCACAACATACTATTCATGTACACAAAGAGATCAAATTAACATCATATCAGAAATCACTCATCAAATAATCAAACATACACATTTAAAGGAAATAATACTAACATAAATAGTATGATTGTAATTTCATCAGCTTAACATACATACAAGCACCAAATTTACACAACAAACTTAATTTAAAGTTAAACATCTTTTTTCCCTTACCTTACATCGAAACTACCAAGCTCTAGAACGTTCCAACGGATGGTTTCAAACACAAGGAACTCTAAAAACACCTATGAAACACCGAATTACGATCAGAATAAGTCTTAGGACCACAAATTAACAAAGAAGTAGGAAAAGAACACCAATGATACATGTGTCGGGGTTTCCTAAGCATGATCACAGAGAGAATTAAAGAAAAAAGAGATAACAACTTACTTGCTTTAAAGATATGTAGAGAATGAAGATTATTCAACTGTGATCTCCTAGGAACTTCTTGATCATCAAACAAATTATTAAGGAGTCAGAAGTGTGAGAAAACAAGAGGGAAAAATTTTAGAGAGATAGTTTGTGTTTTAAATAATAAGACAAGTTTAATAAATTCTATTTATATCAGTGAATTATTTTAATTTTAAACCACTTGGTATCATTATTTTAAAATACATATCAACTCTAATACTCTATTTTCTAGGTTCTTACAATTTTAATCTTTAATTGTGATTTTTATATATAATAATAATAATTTTAATTTATGTGATTATTAATTAATCGATTAAAAAAAGTAAGTATTCGTATCAAGGATTTTCGAGGATTAGACGAGTATTGGAATATAGTATAATATGCCTTAATCAAAGATTCTTACACATTGGATTGATGGATCATTTCATGCATAGAACAAAAGGCATTCACTTTAAACTAGACGCAGAAATCTGAAGGGAACAACCGAGAGGTAAAAGCAGGACGTACAGAGTCTCTAAACTCCCAAAGTACAACTTAACGTTGATGACAGCCAGATGGTGTCGTGTCGTGTCATATCCCTTTGGAAACAGTTCACTAAATCAAGAACAAAGACACTTTCATTGTACATCCTATGAATCAGGTAAGTAAGAATGTTACATTACAATGTCAACAGCAAAATCATCACTACATTCGTATATTACTACGGGATGTTCATGTTCTAACATTTCTATAGGCCAAACCTAAAGTCATGTGCCACGATATCTTTGGTGCACAACTCCAAACCAACAAGCGTGCATCAATTTACTGATGTTTCTCTCACAAAAATCTAGATGATGCAGGTATTGATCTGTGCTAACTTCTCTGAAGAGACCTGAAAAACCTTCTAGACCTGTTAGTTTTCAACTTCATGAAAGGAACCTTGCGTTTCACAGCCTGCCAAATCATTTGCACAGCGTCACCCTCCTTGGAAGGGAACTGAAACTCATAGAAACTCTCAACCTCTTTCAACCTGTTCCACATCCTGGTCCACTCTTCCTCCCCAATGCTCCTGATGAAGTCTATCAGATACCTCTTTTTCAGGGCATCTCTGGTGCGCACAAATATGCAGAACTGAGAGTAGTCAAGGACATCCTCGAATGGCAACTCGATTTCGTCGCTGATGATCACAGGAACACAGTGACTGGCTATGGCATCGAACAAACGGTTTGATGAAGGGGTGTCTCCGGCTATGTTGAGGCAGAACTTGGAAGAACGCATGCCTTCTGTGGCTTTTTTAATTCCACCCTTTTGAACACTCCCAAATGAAAAATGCACATCCTTTTCCTTCTTCAAAAGATAGTATAGCTCGTGCCGAACATGACCTCCCTGAGTGAGTATGAGAACCAAAAAGGGTCAAGTTGAGCCCAACAGATTTTCTGAACGAGAAGCAATATCTTACATGGAATAGTTTAATGTAGTTTCAAGAGTACTTTTAAACTTATCTGTCTAACAAGGATTATCAAAATGAAACTGAAATTTTAATTAGAGCATCATCACACACAAAAGTACTTACAAAATTGTTTGAGTTTGTCTTTCACAAGATAGATTTGAATATAGTTTTATAAATATATCAGTTTTCACTTTTAGCTCCTAATCTCCATAATGTTCTAGGACACATTTATCTATTTGTGTCAATTAATGCTGGTATTAGAAAACTTATGTTTGAGTCCATAAGTATGTAAGTATTGTTCTGTAGTGTGGTAACTAAGAATGCCAAGTGTTTCTTACAATGGAAGGACCACAAACAGAATATTTGGATGTTGTGGGAATCATAAAAAGATTGCATGGACTAAAACCTACAATAGAAAATATCAAACCTTATCCCATACACATTGGCGATAATGTGATGCAAATTTGGCTACAAATACAAGCACGGTATGCATTTAACATGAGCCGATACCAACTGCATCCATAAAAATGAATGTTCACAGTAAACATTATTAGGGATTTGATGACACAACAACTTATAGGTCTGAAGTTTCAAACGAGAACCTGTGGTCCTCTCTGCACAAACTGAAAATATGACCTCATTCCATTACTTTCTAGTTTTATCAATAAAACACAACTTTAGCCTCTTAAACTTTTTCCCCTTAAAGTGCCAACATCTAGTAGTTGTGTACACTTATTTAACAGACCTGATTAACTAAAACAGTTTTTCCAAAGAATTAGTTGTACTGAATATTGCCATTGCATCAAACCAAAATGAAGAAGGAAAGGAAAGAGATTCAAAAGCTCATACGTCTGATACAAAATTATGATGAAAGACAGAAAGGAAAGATTCAAGAAACTAAAAAACCAAGACATCAGATAGTGAGAGAAACATACATCTTTTCTGTATATAGCTCCTTGGAAGTACAGCAATATTGGACGGCTACCAAAAGTGGATTGATCATTATCGTAGGATCTAACCACATGTTTGTAAGGTGCAATCACATCTTTCTCAACATTAGCCACGTTGGGAGGATACCTCCCAAAATCTGAGAGAATGAAAGCTCCTGGCCACAACTTGGTTCTTGCATCTAACATACTATTTGGATGGTGAGCCAAGATGACATGATCCTTCCCCCCTGACCTCTTCCATTCCTCCTGTGCTGTAACATAACTCACCAACTTTTCCTGCAGCACCTGGTTCCTGCTCCTCTTCTCGTGTGGGCCAGTTTTAGAAAACCGATTATAACAAAGAGAGGAAAAGAATGGCACAAATATCACATCAGCATCACTAGAGTTTCTAACTCTCATCACACTCTTTGCTTTAGATTCTGCTTCAGCTTCAGGTACCTCTGAATCAAGAAGATCCATAGTAAGCCAATACTCTATACTATGCTGCAAATTCAACCCTCCAGGGTAATGGGGTGACACAGCTTTGATATCAGGCCAAACACTGTCAGCATTCTCTTGAGGTTTCCAATCCAACAGTCCAAAATGAAACTCAGGAGGCAAATCATACATAAAAACTCTCAGCACCCGTGGTTTGCATTTCACACCTTGTTCTTCCGGCACGTGTTGTTGTAGTGGTTGTTGTGCCTCATCACGTGCTGTTGTCGTCGTTGCTGCTTCTGCTTCTATGCTGTCACCGAGTATTGCTCTATTACCAATCGAGGGTTCTACTTCTTCTACATCTCTTTGCTGCACTGGATCAGAATATGAGTCGTTGAAGGAAGTGAAAAGGCTGGAGTTAGACATAACATCGGATTGCGTGGAACGCAGAACGAACAACCACGACAACATGAACAACAACGTTGTCATTGCGAAGAAAAAAAACAAGACCTTCTTAGAAACAACCTTGATGGCAGAGCCAGGCACGGTTCTGTCGACCATTGTAAAAACAGCATTCCAAGCAATCACGGTTGGAAGCAAGGTGAAGTTTGGTGTCTGAAACAGTGAGAATCATGTGAAAAAGCCATAAGGGTCCGTGAATGGTTGGTGACATAAGAAGAAGAAGAAGAAGAAAAAGAAGAGTTTGTATTTGGAGTTGTTTGTGTTTGTGAGTGATAGATATAAGAGCGAGGGAATAGGGTCTAACTGTGGAAGCGTTCTTCTTGATTAAAGGGTCTCCACGTTTTTGGGTACAAATGAATCAATCTGCAAGAACTCTTTGCATCATCGATTTCAGAAGAAGACAATTTGGTAATTTCAAAATAGTACAAAAGTTTTACGTGGAAGTTTGTGCTAATAATAGTTTAGTATTACAGTACTTACCGTACCGTGGAATGTTATGTAAACAAAACCTATTCCTTGGAAAAACCAACTTCTTTATCTTATCGCTAATGTTAAATGCATTACAATAACTACTATAATTTTGTTTCAATTTTGATAATATCTAAAGTAATCATGGAGTAGGTTTAATTATAAAGTTCAAACAAAAACTAGTGGAAATAAAAATTTTGTATTAAATTTACTTTTTATTATATTAAAAATAAAATATGTCCATACTTATTATGAGGTGATTATTTATTTTAAAATATATTTCAACTTTTTTATTTTCTTTATCTTTTTAAATAAAAATGAATTCGCATACTCCTGTAATACCAACTTGCAAATCAATTAGATAACAAAAAATTAAAATGTGAAAGAAAAATAGATAAATAATAGAATGTTATGTAAATTAAAACCTGAGAATCGTAATATAGATTCGAATTAATTGTTAGTTTTAAAAGCTAAATATCAATTTTTTCTTGTTTAAAAATTAAATTTTCAGTTCTATAGAAAATTATGAGATTTTCAAAATTAAATGTCAAGTTTTAAATCTAAACCAGTCTCTATTCAAAAGGAGTTCACCTTGTTTTCCAAACAGAAATACAAAACCACTCTCTATTCAGGCTTCAACCGTATAAATGAAATACAAAAGAAAACATAATTAAAAAGAGAGACTATTTTAAAAACTATTTCAGCTTAAGATATTTTAAAACTGAAATAAAAAATATTTCAACTCTATTGCACTCCACGTGTTTTATTTTAAAATGTGCAACTGAAAAATAGAAAGAAAACACACTGAAGACCATTTTAAAAACTATTTCAACTAAAGATATTTTAAAATTAAAATAAAAATTATTTCGGCTCTATTCTAATCCAACATGTTTTCTTTTAAGATATGCAATTGAAAAATATAAATAAAACAAAATTAAAAAGATAGGCTATTTTAAAAACTAATTCAATTAAAGATATTTTAAATTAAAATTAAAATTAAAACTATTTCAGCTCTATTTTAATAGAATATGTTTAATTTTAAAATATGTATTTAATAATTTGAAAGGACCTACAAAATAACTGAGAGTAGAAGTAATCTTTACAGTTGAAGCTTGATTATTTGTTATTAAAAAGTTGAGTTTATAAATAAAAAAATTTAATTAATGAAGTTTCATTTTCTAAAAATTATTATTTCTCAATAAATTACTTTCGTACTTATATAAACCACCACTAAGAAATATCATATAATCAATATAACTAAAAGAGTTACTAGTATACAAGAAAGATAATAAACTTATTCCAAAATATAAAAAAAAATATAACTACAACAAAACAATATGAGTAATTGCATACCTAATTATTAGCACATTTTTCGTCTACGGCTTGCTCCACGGTTAGATTATGTAACGCCCCAAATTATGGGATGTTACGAGTTTACAAAAACAGATTTTTTATAAACTTTTTTATAACGCATAAACGCATTGTTTTAAAAACCTTAACTTTTAAACAAGCATAATTTATTCAAAATATAGTGATTCCAAAAACCTTATCCAATTACATTATTCTAAAAGTAATTAAAATGATTAAAGAAATAAAACAACTACAATTACATTGTTTCAAAAATCTACACCAAAAGAACTTTTTAAAGAAACTCAAATTTTTCCCTGTCATCTCATGAATCTATCATGTCTCCGGAACATCTACAATAGCATCGGCTCACATATAACATATTATACGATCATCGACGATAATATAATTTACAAGCACACAAACATAAACATGTATGGGGTAAGCTACCAATAAAACAGTCATAATAAGAAGATATAAACATATTGATTATATAAACAATAATCAAACACCTCATACATAGTAGTAATAAAAATATGATTCCTAGTCCTCTAGCATAAACAATTCAATCATAATGAATTACTTGATTCTCACTTCTCGATCTCTGATCCTCGATCCTTGATCCTTGATCATCAATCCCTAACCCTTGATGTCATCACTAACATCTTACACATAGACCTTTAGTCTATCCACTCATTAACACTTATGTTAACTACCTACTATAGTCATTATAGTAACACAACTATCAACATAACATAATTAGCAGCATTTTCTACACTATGATCATCATCATAGATATATCACCATTATGATTATCCCAATCATGAACAACACCATGAGAATCACCAAACAATGAACTCTATCATGACAAGACTCAGTCACACTCATGTATCTTACTTCACCCACCTGTAGCCTCCCGTACAGGCTCACCTATAGCCTCCCCTATAGGCATCCTCGAGTCATCCTTCTTCTGGCTTTGGACTTGTTCCCCTATCATGCGAAACATTTATCCCCCCACCAAAAAAGATTCAACACTCGAATATCATTCTCTTTTCTGTAGCAATTTCCCAAAGAGAACACCACTCTCTTTTCAACAACTAATGCCAAAGAGAGTCACCCCCTTTTCAACAACTAATGCAAAGGGAATATCCCTCCCATTTCAACAACCAACATCAAAGGGAGCATTTATATATAGATAGTCTTAGGATTTATTAGCTACAACAAGTAAATTAATCTCTCATGTCTCATGCCCATTGATCAACTACATACACCCTTATGCATTCCATCATCCATTCATGATCTATCATCAATTTAAAAGTCAAATTTGACCCTAAACATAGTCATTAATCTCATTATTATCATCACATTTTACAGCTCCTTAAGCTTGGTCTACATCCATTCTTCATCAAATTCGTCATTTTTAACAAAATACACTAGGATAATCGATTATCACAAGTGATAATTGATTATTCTTATAAGTTCACATTTACAGAAATTATACCATGATAATCGATTATCACTTAAGATAATCGATTATCTCAGTGAACCTGACACATCAAACTTCCAGAATCATCATATATGAAAGGATAATTGATTATCATCCCAGATAATCGATTATTCCCGAAATATAAATCAACACCAAATAGTCGATTATAAATTGTGATAATCGATTATTTTCGAATCAAAACACATCCTGGATAGAATCAAGTATTCAAAACACACATACATTAACCCTAACTCACGAAGGAACACACCCAAAACATCATGCATGCATTCAGGCCTCATATACGCTTATGAACAAACCCTAATACATACATCACATCACTTGAATCATCTAAAATCCATCATTATGCAGATTACAACGTAAACAGACCTAACATATTGCATATGATCATCATATCATTCTTTATAACATATATTTGCATGGTAAAACCCTCAAACATCATAACTTTGTTCTCCCTTAGCATGAAAACCTATTATCATGGGAGAACCCAACAAAACCGTACATATTTTCATAGGAAAAATCCAGCACAATTATTACATAAACTCTATGTCAGGCATACACAAACCCTTACCCAAAAATAACCATAAATAATCATAATCGTGTGCACATGCATCAAAACAAGGATTATCGATCAAGATAATAAAAAACATATAACATACAACAACAAACAAATAAAGATAAGCTTCC